>NW_024734359.1:0-12500 GCF_018991925.1 Homarus americanus | reverse complement strand
GTGTGAAGGCCACCGGGTATATAAGGGCACCGGATATGTGAGGCCGGGTGTGTGAGGCCACTGGGTGTGTGGGACCACTGGGTGTGAGGCCTGGTGTGTGTGGGGAGACCTGGGTGCGTGAGGCCACTGGGTGTGTGGGGGCCTGGGTATATAAGGACACCAGGTATACTCAGGCCACCAGGTATGTGAGGGGCCAGAGAGGGGTGTGTGGGGGCACCAGGTATGTGAGGGCCACAGTGTGTGAGGCCACTGGGTGTGTGAGGGCCTGGGTATATAAGGGCCACCAGGTATATGGGGAGCCACGGGTATGTGAGGGCCACCGGGTGTGTGAGGGGGCCCACCGGGTATGTGAGGCCACCGGGTGTGGGGGCCACCGGGTGTGTGTGGGCCTCCAGGTATGTGAGGGGCCACAGTGTGTGTGAGGGGCCACTGGGTGTGTGAGGGCCACCAGGTATATAAGGACCACCAGGTGTGTGAGGGCCAGAGGGTATGTGAGGAATGCCGGGTGTGTGTGTGTGTGTGTGTGTAAGGGTCTAGGGTGTGTGAGGGCCATAGGGTGTGTAAGCCGCCACAGGGTGTGTGAGGGCCATGGGGTGTGTGTGGGCCCACAGTGTGTGAGGAGCCAGGGATATGCTGAGGGACACAGGGGTGTGTGGAGATGCATAGAGTGTCTGGGGCCAGGTTCAGAGAGGTGTGTGAGGGCCACTGGGTGCGTGAGGGCCACTGGGTGTGTAGGGAGCCACAGGGGCATGTGAGGCCACATGGCATGTGTGGAGCCTGGAGTTTGTGTGCCAAGTTTACAGGGTGATTGAGGGCCAGAGGGTGTGTGATTGTCACAGGGTGTGTGAAGGTCGCAGGGCGTGTGAAGGTCACAGGGTGTGTGAAGGCAACAGATTGTGTGAGGGCCACAGGGTGTGTGAAGGCCTCAGGGTATATGAGGGCCACAGGGCATGTGTGGGCCACAAGGTGTGTGAGGGTCACAGGGTGTGTGAAAGCAACAGATTGTGTGAGGGCCACAGGGTGTGTGAGGGTCACAACATGTGTCAGGGCCACAGGGTGTGTGAGTGCCATATTTGTGTAAGGGTTACAGGGTATGTGAGGACTACAGTGTGTGTGAGGGCTACAGTGTGTGTGAGGGCTACAGATTGTGTGAGGACCACAGGATGTGTGAGGCCATATCGTTTGTAAGGGCCAGAGGATGTGTGGGAGCCAGAGGGTGTGTGGGAGCCAGAGGGTGTGTGGGGGCCAGAGGGTGTAACGGCCATTATTCGCCCGGATCAAGGTGTGTGGCGTTTACAAATAGGTCTCACCTGACCAGTACACTCAGGCTTAAGCCACAGTCACCTCCAGCTTATGTAAACCGACAATAACCACAGACGTCTTTTATTATATACAAACTTGCAAAGTACAATGTGTTCATGGATGCCTCACCAAGGACCTTCTCGTGCGTTCAAATACTGAAATTGAAATTGAAATATTTTATAGACAATAAAACTATTACATCAAAAGGATTATGCAGTATACTACTCCCACCCTCACCTATACCATCCCTTTCTGGGGCTTACAAAAAGTTATAAATATTATAAGAACACATGAATTATTTTACACCAATAAAATAGTTCATTTTGACATGAACACTGTACTACATCAATAGAACAGATAATTTAATCTTATACAAATTTAAAGGTCATCATAACCTTGAAGCAAAATATTTATACAATGAAAAAATAATAATTTGTCCATAATTTTCAGTAATATTTGTATCCCAATCATAGTCTCATTATAACAGTATCAACAGATGGTAAGTTAGTCCCGTAAGTTACATTGGTGTTTTGTAACACATACAAATAATGCTGAAAACTCTCGCTACACATGGCAATCACTTCTCTTTCAAATACCGAGAGAGGAACTTAATGGTTTGTGTGGTAAGGCTGGCCACCTCTTAAGAGACACTGGGCTGATTGATTGTGGTAATTACATCCCTGGCGACGCAACAGCGTAGGTTATATTTCGCCGAATTAAATTTAATGTTTAAAGGACTAAAATAAAATATTGCAAGTTAAAAACATAATAAATAAAATAGAACTTTCATAAAAACCATTTAAACGTTAATAAATAACACTCACAGCTTGTGTCGAAGGCCGGCTGCTCACTAGTCTCCTCACTACTTATCACAACAAATATTTTTTCGAAAGTTTGTTATTCAAGAAGTTTATTTTCCTTAATGATCTGAAGTGTCTATGATTTTCGAATCAATGACCATCCGAAACTTTTTCAAACAAATTGAATCATTCGATGAAAGAACTTTCGAACAAAGATAACTAATGTTGGAAGTTTATCACAACCAAGAATGATGATCTCACAATTTTTCTCAAAGCAGAAAATATGAAGCTAACGTATGGTAACGAAACATACCGTAATGATCTTTAGAAATTTGGGTAAAGTTGAGTTAGTTTTGGTAGCTTCGTATCATCAATAAATGATTGGTTTTGGACTCTTGGAGTTCAGTCGTGGTACTATTTTTAACATTACTTTCCCTAAAACGAGACACTACTCAGTACCGCGCGACACCTTGGGGCTGTGCCTGGACGCTCACCGCTCTCTGTGACTTTATTAATTGTATTGGTAATTTAATGCAGCGCGTTATATGATGAATTTACACGCTGTGATCACACACAGAAGACCTCCTGGGAAAAAAGTTGGATACATATGGTGAAGTGTTTACTAAGTGTCTTAACGGTGAAGGAAAGTGGCAGGACACCGGGTGCACAATGCCTTCCTGAGGAGTCAGGTAAGACGCTGTTGTTGTCGGTGTGTGTTGTGTTTTAAAGGAACAATAAAAAATCTTGTATCTTTAATGGGAAAAATTTCCTCAACTTGGTGTTAAGGCTGGAACACACTCGTTAAATATTAGCCTTTTCTTTTTCCCTTGTTCGTGTTAAGAATAAAAACTGTGTTCCGCTCGGACCGCCATCTTGGACCGCTGAACGAATGCCCGGCCCTCACACCCCGGGTCATGGCACTGAAGGTGTTACCCGCCCTCACACTCCGGGTCATGGCAGTGAAGGAGTGACCGGCCCTCACAACCAGGGTCATGGCACTGAAAGGGTGCCCGGCCCACACTCCCCGGGTCATGTCATTGAAGGGGTGCCCGGCCCTCACACCCCGGTGTCATGTCACTGAAAGGGTGCCCGGCCCTCACACCCCGGGTCATAGCACTGAAGGGGTGGCTGGCCCTCATACCCCGGGTCATGGTGCTGGAGGGTTGCCCGGCCTCACACCCCGATTCATGGCACTGAAATCGAGCCCGGCCCTCACAACCCGGATCATGGCACTGAAAAGGTGCCCGCCTCCCCTGTAACAGTGCCTGGCCCTCGCCACACCCCTGGCCTGTAGGGGTGCCTGCCTCACACCCTGCCTCATGGCACTAGTTGTGTACCTGGCCCTCACACCCCTGGCTAATGGCACTGCAAGTGACCGGCCCTCACACCCCGGGACATGGCACTGAAGCGGTGCCCGGCCGTCACACCCCGGGCCATGGTGCTGGAGGGGTGTCCGGCCCTCACACCCCGGGCCATGGTTCTGGAGGGGTGCCCGGCCCTCACATACCGGGACATAGTGCTGAAGGGTTGCCCGGCCCTCACATCCCGGGTCATGGCACTGAAGGAGTGACCGGCCCTCACACCCCGGGTCATGGCACTCAAAGGGTGCCCAGCCCACACACTCCAGGTTCATGTCATTGAAGGGGTTCCCGGTCCTCACACTCCGGGTCATGTCACTGAAAGGGTGCCCGGCCCTCACACCCCGGGTCATAGCACTGAAGGGGTGCCCGGCCCTCATACCCCGGGTCATGGTGCTAGAGGGGTGCCCGGCCCTCACACCCCGATTCATGGCACTGAAATCATGCCCAGCCCTCACACCCAGGGTCATGGTGCTGAAGGGGTGCCCGGCCCTCACACCCCGCTTCATGGCACTGAATGGGTGCCCGGCCCTCTTACCCCGGGTCATGTGAAGGGGTGCCCGCACCTCACACCCCGTTTCTTGGCACTGATGGGGTGCCCGGCCCTCACACCCCGGCTCATGGCACTGAAGGGGTGTCCGGCCCTGACGCCCCGGGTCATGTCACTCAAGGGGTTCCCGGCCCTCACACCCCTGGTCATAGACCTTAACGGGTGCCCGGCCCACACACCCCGGGTCATGTCATTGAAGGGGTTCTCGGCCCTCACACCCCTGGACATGTCACTGAAAGGGTGCCCGGCCCTCACCCCGATTCATGGCACTGAAATCAGCCCGGCCCTCACCAAGGGTCATGGCACTGATGGGGTGCCCAGCCCTCACACCCCGGCTCATGGCACTGAAAGGGTGCCCGGCCTGACGGCCAGGTCATGTCACTCAAGGGTTCAGCCCTCCACACCCCTGGTCATAGACCTAAACAGGTACCAGCAAACACACCCCGGGTCATGTCATTGAAGAGGTGCCCGGCCCTTATATCCCGTGTCATGGTGCTAGAGGGTGCCGGCCCTCACACCCCGATTCATGGCACTGAAATCCAGGCCAGCCCTCACACCAAGGTCATGGCACTGAAAGTGCCGGCCCAAACACTCCTGGTCATGTCTTTGACAGGGTGCCCGGCCATCACACCCCGGGTCATGTCACTGAAAGGGTGCCGGCCCTCCTCCCCAGGTCATAGCACTGAAGGGGTGCGGCCCATATACCCCGGGTAATGGTGCTGGAGAGGATGCTCTGCCCTCACACCCCGATTCATGGAACTAAAATCAGGCCAGCCCTCACACCCCGTTTCATGGCACTGAAAGGGTGCCCGGCCCACCTCCTCCGGGTCCTGTCATTGAAAGGGTGCCAGCCCTCCACCCCGTTCCATAGCACTGAAGGGTGCCCGGCCCTCACACTCCGGGTCATGATGCTTGAGGTGCCAGCCTCACCCCGGGTCATGTCACTGAAGCGGTGCACGGCCCTTCCCCAGGTCATGGACCTAAAGGTGCCCGGCCCTCACACACCCCTGGCCATGGGGTTGAAGCGGTTCCCGGCGCTCACACCTAGGGTCATGGTACTGAAAAGGTGCCCGGCCCTCACACCCCGTGTCATGTGAAGTGCCCGGCCCTCCACACCCTGGTTCATGTCACTGAAGGGGTGCCAGCCCTCACACCCCGGGTCATGGCACTGAAGCGGTGCCCGCCGTCACACCCTGGCCGCCAGCTGAAGGTGTGCCCGGCCCTCCACACCCCTGGTTATAGACCTAAACAGGTGCCCGCCCTCATCCCGGTTCATGGCACTGAAAGGGGCCCGCCCACACACCCCAGGTCATGTCATTGAAGGGGTGCCCGGCCCTCATACCCTGGGTCGGTGCATGAGGTGCCCAGACCTCACACACCCCGATTCATGGCACTGAAATCCAGGCCACGCCCTCACACCCCGTGTCATAATGCTGAAGGGTTGCCCAGCCCTCACATCCCGGGTCATGGCACTGAAGGAGTGACCGGCCTCACACCAGGTCATGGCACTCAAAGGTGCCCAGCCCACCCCCTCCAGGTTCATGTCATTGAAGGGGTTCCCAGTCCTCCACCCGGGTCATGTCACTGAATGGGTGCCAGCCCTCACACAGGTCATAGCCTCACCAGGGTGCCCGGCCCTCATACCCCCGGATTATGGTGCTAGAGGGTGCCCGGCCCTCACACCCCGATTCATAGCACTGAAATCATGCAGCCTCACACCCCAGGTCATGGTGCTGAGGGTGCCAGCCCTCACCCCGATTCATGGCACTGAATGGGTGCCAGCCCCTGACACCCCGATTCATGGCACTGAATGGGTGCCAACCCTGACACAGGTCATGTGGTGCCGGACCTCACCCGTTTCATGGCACTGATGGGGTGCCAGCCCTCACACCGCCGGCTCATGGCACTGAAGGGGTGCCCGGCCTGACGCCAGGTCATGTCACTGAAGGGGTTTCCGGCCCTCACACCCCTGGTCATAGACCTAAGTGCCCAGCCCTCACAGCCAGGTCATGGGGCTGAAGGTGCCCAACCCTCACGGGTCATAGTGCTGAAGGGTTGCCCGGCCCTCACATCCCGGGTCATGGCACTGGAAGGGTGACCGGCCCTCACCCCGGGTCATGTGAAGGGGTGCCCACCTCACACCCCTTTTCTTGCACGATGGGGTGCACGGCCCTCCACCCGGCTCATGGCACTGAAGGGGTGCCCGGCTCCTGACGCCCAGGGTCATGTCACTCAAGGGGTTCCGGCCCTCACACCCAGGGTCATGGTGCTGAAAGGGTGCCCGGCCATCACACCCCGGTTCATGTCACTATAGAGTGCCAGGCCCTCACACTCCGGGTCATGTCACTGAAGGGGTTCCCAGCCCTCACACCCCAGGTCATGGCACTGAAGCGGGGCCGGCCGTCACACCCCTGGACATGGCACTGAAGTTGTGCCCGGCCCTCACCTTGTCATAGAACCCTAAACAGGTGCCGGCCCTCACACCCCGGGTCATGGGGCTGAAGGTTGCCCGGCCCTCACACCCCGGGTTATAGCACTGAAGGAGTGACCGCCCTCACACCCCGGGTCATACCACTGAAAGTGCCCGGCCCACACACAGGTCATGTCATTGAAGGTGCCCAGCCCTCACACCCGGGTCATGTCACTGAAAGGGTGCCCAGCCCTCACACGGTCATGGCACTGAAGCGGTGCCCGGCCGTCACACCCCTGGCCATGGCACTGAAGGTGTGCCGGCCTCACACCCCTGGTTATAGACCTAAACGGGTGCCCGGCCTCACATCCCAGTTCATGGCACTGAAAGGGGCCCCGCCCACACACCCCAGGTCATGTCATTGAAGGGTGCCGGCCCTCATACCCTGGGTCATGGTGCATGAGGGGTGCCCAGACCTCACACCCCGATTCATGGCACTGAAATCAGGCCGTCCACACCCCGTGTCATAATGCTGAAGGGTTGCCCGGCCTCACATCCCGGGTCATGGCACTGAAGGGAGTGACCGGCCCTCACACCCAGGTCATAGCACTCAAGGTGCCCGGCCCCACCCCTCCAGGTTCATGTCATTGAGGGTTCCCAGTCCTCACACCCGGGTCATGTCACTGAATGGGTGCCCAGCCCTCACACCCAGGTCATAGCACTCAAGGGTGCCCAGCCCTCACACCCCCGGATTATGGTGCTAGAGGGGTGCCCGGCCCACACCCCGATTCATGGCACTGAAATCATCGCAGCCCTCACACCCAGGTCATGGTGCTGAAGGGGTGCCCAGCCCTCACACCCCGATTCATGGCACTGAATGGGTGCCCCCTGACACCCGATTCATGGCACTGAATGGGTGCCCCCTGACACCCAGGTCATGTGAAGGGTGCCGGACCTCACCCGTTTCATGGCACTGATGGGGTGCCAGCCCTCCACACCGGCTCATGGCACTGAAGGGGTGCCCAGCCCTGACGCCCCAGGTCATGTCACTGAAGGGGTTTCCGGCCCTCACACCCCTGGTCATGAACCTAAACGGGTGCCCAGCCCTCACAGCCGGGTCATGGGGCTGAAGGGGTGCCCAGCCTCCACACCCCGGGTCATAGTGCTGAAGGGTTGCCCGGCCCTCACATCCCGGGTCATGGCACTGAAGGAGTGACCGGCCCTCACACCCCGGGTCATGTGAAGGGGTGCCCACACCTCACACCCCTTTTCTTGGCACTGATGGGGTGCACGGCCCTTACACCCCGGCTCATGGCACTGAAGGGGTGCCCAGCTCTGACGCCCAGGGTCATGTCACTCAAGGGGTTCCCGGCCCTCACACCCAGGGTCATGGTGCTGAAAGGGTGCCCGGCCATCACACCCCGGTTCATGTCACTATAGAGGTGCCAGGCCCTCACACCGGGTCATGTCACTAAGGGGTTCCCGGCCCTCACACCCCAGGTCATGGCACTGAGCGGGGCCGGCCGTCACACCCCTGGACATGGCACTGAAGTTGTGCCCGGCCCTCACACCCTGTCATAGACCTAAACAGAGTGCCGGCCCTCACACCCCGGGTCATGGGCTGAGGTTGCCCAGCCCTCACACCCAGGTTATGGCACTGAAGGTGACACGGCCCTCACCCAGGTCATACCACTGAAAGGGTGCCCAGCCCACACACCCCGGGTCATGTCACTGAAGGGTGCCCGGCCGTCACACCCTGGCCATGGCACTGAAGGTGTGCCCGGCCCTCACACCCCTGTTTATAGACCTAAACGGGTGCCCGGCCCTCAAACCCCGGGTCATGGCACTGAAAGGGTACCTGGCAAACACACCCCAGGTCATGTCATTGAAGGGTGCCCGGCCCTTATATCCCGTCTCATGGTGCTAGAGGTGCCCGCCCTCACACCCCGATTCATGGCACTGAATCAGGCCAGCCCTCCACACCCCGGGTCATGGTGCTGTAAGGTGCCAGCCCCTCACACCCAGGTCATGGCACTGAATGAGTCAACGGCCCTCACCCAGGGTCATGGCACTGAAAGGTGCCCGGCCCACACACTCAGGGTCATGTCTTTGAAGGGTGCCCGGCCCTGACACCCCAGGTTATGTCACTGAAAGGGTGCCCGGCCCCTCCACTCCCAGGTCATAGCACTGAAAGGGTGCACAGCCCTCCCGGGTAATGGTGCTGGAGGATGCAGCCCTCACACCCCGATTCATGGAACTAAAAGGCAGCCCTCACACCCCGTTTCATGGCACTGAAGTGGTGCCCGGCCCTGCCTGGGTCATGTCACTGAAGGGTTCCCGGCCCTCACACCCCAGGTCATGGCACTGAAGCGGTGCCCGGCCGTCACCCCTGGACATGGCACTGAAGGTGTGCCCGCCTCACACCCCCTTGTCATGACCTAAACGGGTGCTGTCTTGGGTCATGGGCTGAAGGGTGCCCGGCCCTCACACCCGGGTCATGGAACTGAAGTGACCAGCCTCACCCCAGTTCATGGCACTGAAAGGGTGCCCGGCCCTCACTCCAGGTCATGTCATTGAAGGGGTGCCCGCCCTCACACCCCAGTGTCATGTCACTGAAAGAGTGCCCGGCCTCCACCCCGCGTCATAGCACTGAAGGCGTGGCCAGTCCCCCACCAGGTCATGGCAGGAGGGTTGAGCCCTCACACCCGATTCATAGCACTGAAATCGCAGGGCTCATAAACACAAGATGGTAGCACTGAAAAGGTGTCCGGCCTCACACCCCCGTGTCATGTGAAGGTGCCCGGCCCTCCCCGGTTCATAGCTCTGTAGGTGCCCAGCCCTCACCCAGTTCATGTCACTGAAGGTGCCTCACAGTTCATGGAACTGAAAGGGTGCCCAGCCCTCACACACCGGGTCATGGTGCTGAAGGGTGCAGCCCTCACACAGGGTCATGGTGCTGGGGTGCCCGGCCCTCACACCCCAGTTCATGTCACTAAAGGGTGCCCAGCCCTCACCCCGGTTGGTGCTGAAAAGGGTCCCCTGCCCTCACACCCCAGTTCATATGCTAAAGGTGCCAGCCCTCACACCCAGTTCATGGAACTGAGGGGTGCCTTCATGGTGAAGGGTGCCCGGCCTCACAGGAGTCATGGTGCTGAAGAGGTGCCTGGCCTCACACCCAGGTCGCCTCACTAAAGGGGTGCCAGAGCCCCTCACACTCCAGGTCTGTGTCACTGAAGGGGTATGAGCCTCACATCCCGGGTCATACTTTTACTGAGGTGCCCAGCCCTCCACCCCCGTGTGCTTTGAGGTTACCCTTCCTCTCCCTGGTCATGTACCTAAAAAGTGGTGCCCGGCCTACACTGCAGGTGCGCTGAATGGTGCCCGGCTTCCTGACTCTTGCTTTGAAGGGTGCCACCTCACACCCTGGGGTCACTTCTTACTCAAGGGGTGCTGGCCTCATTCACGGATCATAAGTGCTAGAGGGGGCCCGGCCTCACACCCGATTCATACTTTTAATCATGCCCGGCCTCACACCCGGGTCATGTGGTGCTGAAGGGGGTGTAGCCTCCACTTTTTGATTCATGGCACTGAATGGGTGCCCATCCTCCACCCCGGGTCATGTGAAGGGGGTGCCCAGTTCTCACGTTTCGCATAGCTGATAGGTGCCAGCCCTCCACCGCTCCGCTGTAACTGACAGGGTGCAGCCTCTTGCTTGGGTCATGTCACTGAAGGGGTTTCCAGCCCTCACACCCCTAGTCATGAACCTAAACAGATTTTAGCCCTCCTGGCAGGTCATGGGGCTGAAGGGGTGCCCACAGCCCTCACACCAGGTCATGGGACTAAAAGGAGTGACCGGCCCCTCCACAGGTCATGGCACTGAAAAGTGCCCAGCCCATCCCTCACAGTTGCGACATTGAAGGGGTGCCAGCCCTCACACCCAGTTCATGTCCTGAAAGGGTGCAGCCCTCACACCCCGGGACATAGCACTAAGGGGTGCAGCCCTCCTGCCCAGGACATGGTGCTTCCAGGTGTGCCCGGCCTTTACACCCCCGTTCATGGCACTGAAAAGTTGCCAGCCTCACACCCAGTTCGCATATCACTGAAGGGTGCCCGGCACTCACCCCCAGTTCATGGAACTGAGAGGTGCCAGCCCTCACACACACCAGTCATGGTGCTGAAGGGGGTGCCCAGCCCCTCACACCCAGGGTCATGGTGCTGATAGGGTGCCATGCCCTCATCAGGTCATGTCACCTAAAGGGGTGCCAGGCCTTCACACTCCAGGTCTGTCACTGAAGGGTACCCTGCCCTCACATCCAGTGGCTGGCTCGATGGGGTGTGACCCTCCACCCAGGGTCATGGTGCTGAAAGGATGCCAGACCCCTAACACCCCGGTTCATGTCACTAGGGGGTGCCAGGCCCTCACTTTCAGGGTCATGTGTCACTGAAGGGTGACCGGCCCTCACACAGTTCATGGCACTGAAAGTGTGCCCAGCCCACTCACTCCGGGTCATGGGGCTGAAGGGGTGCCCGCCCTCCTACTCAGGTCATGGCAGTGATGGTGACAAGCCCTCACACCTGGTCATGGCACAAAAGTGTCAGCCCTCACCCCAGAGTCATGTGAAGGGGCGCACAGCCCTCATGCCCCCAGTTCATAGCTCTGTAGGGGGTGCCAGCCCTCACCCAGTTCATGTCACTGAAGGGTGCCCGGCCTCACACCTCAGTTCTTGGAACTGAAGGGGTGCCCAGCCCTCACACACCAGGTCATAGTGCTGAAGTGCCCAGCCCTCACACACCCAGGGTCATGGTGCTGAAAGAGGTGCCAGCCCCCTCACACCCCAGTTCATGTCACTGGAAGGTGCCCGGCCCTCACACCTCAGTTCTTGGAACTGAAGGGGTGCCCAGCCCTCACACCAGGTCATAGTGCTGAGAAGGGGTGCCAGCCCTCCACCACCCAGGGTCATAAGTGTTACTTCCAAGAAGGGTGCAGCCCTCACACCCAGGTCATGTCACTAAGGGGTGCCAGATCTCCTCCGGGTCATGTCACTGAAGGGGGGTACCCAGCCTCACATCCCAGGTCATACTTGCTGATAGGAGTGCCCGGCCCTCGCATGGCCATAGCACTGAAGGTTTGCCACGGCCTCACACCCTGGTCATGTACCTAAAGTGGTGCCCGGCTACACGATTCATGGCACTGAAAGGGTGCAGCCCTCACACCCCCCGACTCACTTAGCTGCTCAGAGGCTGCCGGCCCTCACACCCCGGGTCATAGCACTCAAGGGGTGCCAGTCCTCATTCCCCGGGATCGCCAGGTGCTAGAGGTGCCCAGCCCTCACACCCCGATTCATGGCACTGAAATCATGCCAGCCCTCACACCCAGGTCATGGTGCTGAAGGTGTGCCCAGCCCTCACACCCGGTCCTTGGCACTGAATGGGTGCCCAGCCCTCACATCCCGAGTCATGTGAAGGGTGCCCGGACCTCACACCCCGTTTCCATGGCACTGATGGGGTGCCCGGCCCCTCACACACCGGCTCCATGGCACCAGAGGGTGCCCGGCCTGACGCCCAGGTCATGTCACTGAAGGGGTTTCCGGCCCTCGAACCCCTGGTCATAGGCCTAAACAGGTGCCCAGCCCTCAGCCAGGTCATGGGGCTGAAGGGCCCAGCCTCACACCCCGGGCTCATGGCACTGAAGGTGACCAGCCCTCACACCCCGGGTCATGGCCCTGAAGGGGTGAGGCCTCATACCCCAGGTCATGGCGCGGGAGGTTGCCCAACCCTCACACCCCGATTCATGGCACTGAAATCATCCCAGGCCTCATAACCAGGGTCATGGCACTGAAAAGGTGTCCGGCCCTCACACCCCGTGTCATGTGAAGGGTGCCAGCCCTCACACCCGGTTCATAGCTCTGTAGGGGTGCCCGGCCTACACCCCAGTTCATGTCACTGAAGGGTGCCCGGCCAGCCCTCACACGGTTCATGGAACTAAGGGTTCTGCCCTCACACAGGGTCATGGTGCTGAAGGGGTGCCGGCCCTCACACCCAGGGTCATGGTGCTGAAAGGTGCCAGCCCTCACACCCAG
>NW_024734358.1:0-13389 GCF_018991925.1 Homarus americanus | reverse complement strand
TGTTGTACTTCGTTCGGTTACGTATTGCTACTACTTCTACTATCTATCTATCTATCTATCTATCTATCTGTCTATCTAACTCTATCTATCTACATTATCATCAGGATATAATACATAGAACGAGAAATTAATTAAACTAACATTAATGAACACTAATTTTCCTAAGACACCCTTCAGACAATTTCTATGAATAGAAAATGAGGCACTATAGACCTACTCTCACTTTGACTAAACAACAAACTCATTTTTTGACTGAATTCCAATGTCCATTATTCTGATGTTTGTTTGTACTGTATATCAAGATGTAAAGGAGGCCAAAATTTATATACATATTTCTACATATAAATGTGTGTGTATAAAATATATATATATAAACATGTGTGTATACTGTATAGTTTATATAGAGGGAACAAAATGCGTTGGTGGTGACGGTCAACATCAAAGACAAGTTATAAAGGTTTTCTATACAGCACAAACACTTTTATTTACCATATAAAAAACTGTCGTCAACACAATATTTTGTTGAGCTCATAACACAGACACAGGCTCTGACGTGATGTTCAATGGATCTAATATTGTTGTAGATTTATATAATAGTGGTGATATAAATTGTTAGTGTTTAACATTCATACTGTGGCTAATTGGGCCCTGGTTTAATAGGGCCCTGATCATTCAATAGGTTCAGTCTTAATAGGCCCCAGTGATATTACAAATGGGGCCTACAATACTAAGGGCCCTAAACCTTAAGGGCCTATTAGGACTGGAGCCTAATAACGGGGCCCTATAGATTGGGACCTAATAAGACGGCCCTATTGGGTCCGGGGCCCATTAAAACTGGGGCATCATAATTACACTGAGACTACCGTAGCTAGTTAGAGCTTTCGAGTAATAGAGTGTATCGTATAGAGGTGACAGGGCTAGAGGAAGGCGGAGAGGGCAGAAAGGGCAATACGGAGGTAGGGTAGGACAATAAGACCAGAGCTCGACAGGGGAAGAACCAGGAAAAGGGAGCAATAAAGCAGGAAGGTGTCCCAGGTGTGAGGACAGTACAGGTAATCATTACGTCTCACAACTCTCAAAAGTAGTGAGGAAAAAAATATTCAAGGTAAATTCACCTTTTGTGTGATGGAGGATGAATGAGTTCTTACCATTTTCTTTTATTTTTTGTTTTTTTTCGTTTTATTTCAATTTGTTTTACTTTTTTTCTTTCGTGTTATTTTTCTTTGTTTTTAATTCTTCTTTTGTTTTTTGTTTTTTATTTTTCAGTGTTTTCTTGTTCGAGTTTTTGTTATTGTTCTTCTCATTTTTTCTTCTCTTCTTTTAAGTCATCTCGTTGTTGTTGTTGTTGTTTATCTCTTTCCTTCCTCATTCACTGAAACTGGACAACAAAAATATACAAATTGTGTTTATCTTACCGCAATATTTGTGACGCAAAGAAAGACTTTTCTCTGTCCAGGCTCAAGGTTTACCTCCTTTTGCTCTACCTCTTACGAGAAAGGAGGAAAAACGGAACACACACACACACACACACACACACACACACACACACACACACACACACACACACACACACACACACACACACACACACACACACACACACACACACACACACACACACACACACACTGGGGCAGAATCACCTATTTAGTCAAACATAACACATAACTGGAACGTGTTGTGTGGGTAGTGACATTCTCTCTCTCTCTCTCTCTCTCTCTCTCTCTCTCTCTCTCTTTAATGCCTCGTCTCCCTCCCGCATACATAAACACCATAACCATATTTTCTGACCGACCAATCATTTTCTGCCTGAGTTTGTATGATGATTCTGATTGGTTCATGAGTGACTGAGAGCAAAGAGGAGGAAGTAAGGAGACGATGATGAGGAAGAAGTGAAGGAGATGGTGAATAGGGAGAGAGAGAGTGAGGAGAATGTTTGAAGGAGAGAGAAAGTGAGGGAAGAGGGGAATAGAGAAAAAGAAAGGAGGGGGGTTCATTATCCAAGTTACCTAAATATACAGCCGCTGAGGGAATGTGAGACGGCAGGTAACTCAAAACCAATTACCTGAAATCGATTGAAAAAAATAGAACAGGTAAGTGAATAGAGAGAGAGAGAGAGAGAAAAAAAGAATGAACAGGACTTGGAACAAAGAGATGATGAAAGGAAGAGGAAGGGAAGAAAGACAATAGGAAGGAAGATGGTAGGATGGTAGAGAATGGTTAGTTAGGTTGGGTGGAGGGATAGAAGAGGGAAGGAAGGAAGGAAGGAAGGAGGGAAGGAAGGAGGGAAGGAAGGAACGAAGGAGGGAAGGAAGGAACGAAGGAACTAAGAAGAATGAATATAAATTAATTATTTTAAAAGATATAATAGTCAACATTTTCCCCCAATTTCATTTCTTATTTATTTTTCTTATTATTTCGTTTTATTCTGTTTCTTTCTTTTCATCTTTTATTATTTTTATTCATCTCTTCGTGTCTTATTTTTTATCGGTTTTTTCCTCTTTTCCTTTCACTTTTGTATTATCTTTTGTTATTTTTCGTCTTTCTTCTTCTCTTTCCTCCTCCTTTTCTATTTTCTCCCCTTTTCCTCCTCCCCCCCCCCCCCCCCCTCCTCCTCCCTCTTTATTTTCCTCCTTCTCCCCTCCTCCTCCTCTTCTCCTCCTCCTCCTTCTCACCTCAGCATCTCCCATAGAGTCTAGTTTATGTGTTATTCTCAAGCTGGCACTCGAGTGAGAGGGAGGAGTGGGAAGAGGAGGAGGGAGTGGGAAGAGGAGGAGAAAGAATTATAGGAGGAGGAAGAAGGAGAGGAGAAGGAAGCAGGAGGGAAAGAGTGAGGTGAAGACAGGTGGGAAAAAGGAAAGAGAGGAGGGAGTAAAAAGGAGAGAAAGAAAAGTACACGAGATGAAAAGATGAGAGAAGAGGGAGAGAGAAGGAGGAAGAGGAAACGTGAAATAAGGAAAGGAAGGAAGGGTGAGAGCTGTAAAACAGTTGAGAGAGAGAGAGAGGTAGAGGCCGTTCACACCACCGCGATTATAGTTATATTTATGTTATGAGGCAGATGACTGTGAGAGTGAGAGGGAGAGTGAGAATTAACACACAAACACACACACACACACACACACACACACACACACACACACACACACACACACACACACACACACACAACCATCTGTACTGGGTGATCGATGAATCTCATAATGAACACTGTGACTCCTGTTGTCTCAGTAGGGTTATCAAACCCTTCGTCCGTTGTGTCATATTGTTTCACATTTCACCGTAAGGCAAGGGTAAAGTCCTCTATACTAACACCTGTCTTACACACTGTCTCCTCCACAACTGTCCTCCACACCTGTGTGAGAGACCACTTATCATCTATGTGTTTGTTAGTTTAAATTACAGGTATGTTTGATCCGGTTTATGTTGTAGAGTTTACGTTAGTGTGATTATGAAGTTAGTTTAGGTTTAAGTAACATTAATCACTCTACACTATCAAAACTTACTTAACTTTAGCTTTTAAAAGTATATAAGTACATTACTACTTATTAAAACTTACAACCTACTTTATATTACGTTACTACCATTTTATAAGTGCCCACTAGACCTCTACTACTAATACCTTCCCACGTCTTATTCCAGCCTTAAGTATGCACACTTTTACACTTGTTAAGTAGATCAAAAACCGTAAGGAGGCGCTGTAGTAGTCACACACTACTTACGTGCGTGTTTCTGGCCTTAATGTATACTTGTTAAGTAAGTAATATTGTTAATGGGCGTTGAGGAGCTCTCTCTCTCTCTCTCTCTCTCTCTCTCTCTCTCTCTCTGGGACAATCTCGACTCATACAAACCATATATTTCTTAACGTTACACTGAGGATGAAAAACTGAAGAGCAAATACCTGTCTGTTTAACTCTATGTGCACACACACTCCACACACACACACACACACACTCCACACACACACACACTCACACCCCACACACACATACACACACCTCACACACACACACACACATACACACCTCACACCACTCACTCACACCACCCCACACCTACCTCACACACACACACACACACCACCACCACACACACACCACACACACACACACACTCCACACACACATCACACACACACCTCACACTCCACACCCCCACACACACCACACACCCCCACACACACACACACACACCACTCACACCACACACACACACATACTCCCACACACACACTACACACACACACACACACACTCACCTCCCCACACACCTCCACTCACACCCCCACCTCCCACACACCTCCTCACTCACACACCCCACACTCCACACACCTACACACACACACACCTCACACACCCACACCACACACACACACACACACCTCCACACACATTCCACTCACACACACACACACAAAACTCCAGAAACTTAGAAGTAGTTTTCCCAGTGTCCTCTGGGTGTTGTGTGTGTGTGTCATGTGTTCATCTATATGTATATGTATGTATATCTATTTATACATCAATTACAACAACATCATCAAAACTTTAAATGCTATCACTTCACTTTCCTAACACTTTACACTTAAACATAAAATCTTCCAAGTAGAGCCTCAATCTTAACAGGTCTTTGGTCAGGTGATTCTCAGGTAAGCTAATGATAAGAAGGCAGGAAGGTTTAAGTGTTAAGTATATTATAGAGGAGGGAGGAAGGGTTTAGTACGTGCAAGGAACAGGTTTAAGTAATCAAATAAGTATAAAATTAAGTAGACTAGATCAATAAAGTTGACGTAAAAGAAGCTGAGTGAGGAGAGAGAGAGAGAGTGAGTGAGAGAGAGAGAGAGAGTGAGAGAGAGAGAGAGAATGAGGAGAGAGTGGAGGTGAGAAGAGAGAGAGGAGAGAGAGGAAGTCAGGTATCCTCATGGAACTCTGACAGGTAACAGTATTGATGGGGAGGTCACTGAGAGATAGATAGAATGAAGTCTTAGATTATCTTGGCAGCATCCTGTCAATCTGTTACTACTCTATCTATCTACTCTCTCTATCTATCTATCTATCTCTCTATCTATTCTCATCTCTCTCCTCCACCTGATAAGTGGAGACAGGTGAGAACATCCTCCAGTGCTCACGTAACTCTGCTCCACATAAACTTCTGACTAAAGTGTAGTGAGGAGAACTACGCCTGGAGGGAGAGATACTGAGAGACGGTGAGAGACAGGTGAGAATGGGTGAGAGATGGTGAGATGGTGAGAGATGGTGAGAGATGGTGAGATGGGTGAGAGATGGTGAGAGATGGTGAGAGACAGGGTGAGAGATGGTGAGAGATGGTGAAGATGGTGAGAGATGGTAGAGAGATGGTGAGAGATGGTGAGAGATGGTGAGAGATGGTGAGAGATGGTGAGAGACAGGTGAGAGATGGTGAGAGATGGTGAGAGATGGTGAGAGATGGTGAGAGATGGTGAGAGAGATGGTGAGAGATGGGTGAGAGATGGTGAGAGATGGTGAGAGATGGGTGAGAATATGTAGCACGCGCACATTCTCTCTCTCTCATCTCTCCTCTCTCACTCCTTCATCATCATTACCATTGAGGGAAGGCAGGGACCCTCTACAAATGTAAGTTTAAAGCCTACCCGGCAGCTCCTGCCTCTCCTATTACACCCTTCTCTCAGCAGAGTCTCCCTACTTGATGACATCCAAGATTGTAAGTCTCTTAGTTCCGATGAGGAGAGATACAAAGATTTTATTGTCTTCTCTCTCTCTCTCTCTCTCTCTTCTGTAATTGATGACGTCACTTTACATTAATTAATGACATCATACATTACCCATCCCCATAGCCCCTGATGACAAGGTGCTCATCACATGTCATCAAGAATTACACACCCCCCACACACCAACCCCACACCCCACACCACCCCACCCACCACACCCCCCCCCCCCAACCCCCCACCACCCCACCAACCCCCACCACCCCACAACACCCCCACCCCCACCCTCCTCCTGGCAGCGACACTCCAACCTCCTGGCAGCCTCCACTAACCCTCCTGCAGCTGACACTCACTAACCTCCTGGGCTGGCACTCCCTAACCTCTAGCAGCTGACACTCCTTAACCTCCTGGCAGCTGACACTCCCTCTTACCTCCTGGCAGCTGACACTCACTAACCTCCTGGCAGCTGACACTCGCTAACCTCCTGGCAGCAACTCCTTAACCTCCCTGGCAGCTGACACTCCCTTCTTTCCTCCTGGCCTCCTCTAACCTCACTGGAAGCGACACTTCCAAGCTCCTTACAACTGTACCTCCTAATCTCTCTGACATGACCTCCTAGCTCTCCTGGCAGCACTCCTAAACCTCCTGGCAGCTGACACTCCCCTTTAAACTCTGGCCTCTCTAATCTCTTTATAGCCCAACCTCACCCTAATCTCTGACAGCTGCACACTTCTAACTCTCCTGACAACCTCCTAATCTCCTGACAGCTGACAATCACTACCTCCTGACAGCTGACACTCACTAATCCTCTGACATCTGACCAATCACTTATCCCTGACAGCGACAAATCCCATATCTCCTGACACACACACACCCCCAAAACAACCCCCCACAACAAACCACAACAAACCACCCCTTAACAGAAGCGATAACACTCCCTGACAGCAGACAAATCCCTTATCTCCACACAGCTAACACTCTCAATCTCCTGACAGAATGACAATCTCCATCCCCACAGCTGACACTACTAACTCCCTGACAGCTGACAATCCCTATTTCCTGACAGCCACACCTCTAATCTCCTGACAGCTGACAAATCACTAACCCGGGACATAGAGGCAAAATGTCAATCCTCATCGCTCGTTAAATAAATCTGACAATTTTTATTCTGAAAGTAAAACAATTAAGAACACCATTAAATATTTCTTCATGATGCCGTTATTAATTACCTCTATTGATGACGTTATTTAATTCTCTATGATGTCGTTATTAATTCCTCTATTGATGACGTTTTTAATTCCTTTATTGATGTCGTTATTTAATTCCTTTATTGAATACGTTATTTAATTCCTTTATTGATGACGTTATTTAATCTTCATTGATGTCGTTATTTAATTTCTATTGATGTCGTTATTTAATCTTCATTGATACGACGTTATTTAATTCCTCTATTGATGTCGTTATTTAATTCTATTGACGACGTTATTTAATTCCTCTATGATGTCGTTATTTAATTCCTTTATTGATGACGTTATTTAATTCTTCATTGTTGTCGTTATTTAATTCCTTATTGATGACGTTATTTAATTCTCTATTGATGTCGTTATTTAATTCCTACTGATGACGTTATTTAATTCCTCTATTGATGTCGTTATTTAACTCTACGATGACGTTATTTAATTCTATGATGTCGTTATTTAATTCCTTTATTGATGTTATTTAATTCTATTGATGTCGTTATTTAATTCTACGATGACGTTATTTAATTCTCTATTGATGTCGTTATTTAATCTCTATTGATGACGTTATTTACCTCTATTGATGTCGTTATTTAATTTTATTGAAGACGTTATTTCACCGATTGGGACGTGATTTCCTATGAGTGAGAGTGAGTGATTGAGTTAAAGAAATATTGAATAAAGAGACTATTATAGATAACAGAGCCATAAACAAAATCCAATGAAGGCTTTGGCAAGAGAGAGAGAGAGAGAGAGAGAGAGAGAGATAGTGAATAACAAAATAATAATAATAATTAACGGTTTATTGAACAGTTCTGCAGCCCTGAAGGCTGAAAATATACATTGGACATAAATGACTTATACATTGGTGGTTTAACAAAAGCCTTCTCATTAGGTGAAGGAACACACAGTAAACATACATATTAGTAGGTATGAACAGCAAACACGTAGTGTAGTAAATCCTCCCAGATGGTGTTAGGAGGAACCTACGGGTGTAGTAGTTCTCAGATGGTGTTTGTGAGGACCTGGCGTGGTGTAGTAATTCCTCACATATGGTGTTATGAGGGACATGTAGTGTAGTAATCTCACAGATGGTGTTATGAGGACCACGGTGTAGTAATTCTCCCAGATGGTGTTATATGAGTGAGGTGTGGTCCTCCGGCCTCCTATCGTAGACGGATTAACACATCGCTGGTTGTTGTTGGGTCGGGCCGTTATCACTGGGTACCTGGGACCCTCACTGTGAAGGTTAACTTGGGACGACTGTTACTGCTGAGTTGTTCACCGACCAAGCACTGTTCACCACTGTTCACCTCTGTTCAACACTGGTTCCGTTCTTCTAAATGAATTTGTAACCTCTGAGAACTTGTTGATATTCCGGTGAGGAGGTTCAGGGAGGGAGTTGGTATGGGCCACTTAATAGTTGACCTGGCTGCCCCGAGGAGCGCCAGGCACTCTGACCTCGGAAGGTGTGTGTGTGAAAGAAAGAAAGACATGAACGAACAGTCAGGAGGAAAGAGAATGAAGATAAATGAACCACTAAAGAAGAAATATGGAAATTGAGGCAAAAATTAAGTGTGAGACGAAGAAAGAGAGAATGGAGATAACAGAAAGACAGACAGACAGATAAAGAGAGAATAAAGATAGAAGAGAGAAAGGGAGAGGAATAAACAAGGAGATGAAAGAGAAAATGAAAGAAAAAGATGAAATAGAGAGAAGAGTAAAAATAAAGTAGGAACGAGTTAAAGACGGAGGGGACTTATGAGAACCAAGGAGGCACTTTAGGGAGGATAGGGAGAGATAGAGGAAGGGAGAGATAGAGATAGGGAGAGATAGAGGGTAGGGGAGAGATAGAGGATAGAGATAGAGATAGAGAGATAGAGGGTAGGGGAGAGATAGAGGTAGGGAGAGATAGAGGGTAGGGGAGATAGAGGTAGGGAGAGATAGAGGATAGAGAGATAGAGGGTAGGGAGAGAGAGAGATAGGGAGAGGAGGAGGGTAGGGAGAGATAGAGGTAGGGAGAGATAGAGGGAGGGGAAATAGGAGGAGAGACAGAGGCAGGGAGAGACAGAGGATAGAGAGAAGAGGGGAGAGACAGAGGGTAGGGAGAGACAGAGGTAGGAGAGATAGAGGTAGGGGAGAGATACAGGAGGGGGAGAGATAGAGGTAGGGAGAGAGCAGAGGATAGAGATAGAGGGAAGACAGAGGGGGAGGGGAGAGATAGAGGTGGGAGATAGAGGGTAGAGAGACAGAGGGTAGGGAGAGATAGAGGTAGGAGAGATAGAGGATAGGAGAGACAGAGGGTAGGGGAGAGACAGAGGATAGGGAGATAGAGGTAGGAGATAGAGGGTAGGGAGAGAGGGAGGGGGAGATAGAGGATAGGAGAGATAGAGGTAGGGAGAGATAGAGATAGGAGAGATAGAGGGTAGGAGAGAGAGGGGGAGGATAGGAGAGATAGAGGGTAGGGAGAGATAGAGGAGAGACAGAGATAGGAGAGATAGAGGCAGGGAGATAGAGAAGAGAGAGGGGAGAGATAGAGGATAGGAGAGAGAGATAGAGGGGAGAGATAGAGGATAGGGAGAGATAGAGGAGCAGAGATAGAGAGATAGGAGAGACAGAGGTAGGAGAGATAGAGGTAGGGAGAGAGGACAGGAGAGAGAGAGGTAGGGGAGAGAGATAGAGGTAGGGAGAGATAGGAGGTAGGGAGAGAGAGGTAGGGAGAGACAGAGGTAGGAGAGACAGAGGATAGAGACAGAGGGTAAGGAGAGATAGAGGATAGGGGAGAGATAGAGGGTAGGGAGAGATAGAGATAGAGAGACAGAGGATAGAGAGATAGAGGGAGGGAGACAGAGGTAGGGAGAGATAGAGGACAGGGAGAGATAGAGGCAGGGAGAGAGGAGGAGGATATAGAGGGTAAAGGAGATAGAGGATAGGGAGAGATAGAGGGTAGGGGAGAGATAGAGGTAGGGAGAGATAGAGGAAAGGAGAGATAGAGGCAGGGAGAGATAGAGGTAGGGAGATAGAGGTAGGAGATAGAGGGTAGGGAGAGATAGAGGGTAGAGAGATAGAGGATAGGAGAGAAGAGGTAGGAGAGATAGAGGGAAGAGACAGAGATAGAGAGAGCAGAGGAGGGGAGACAGAGGATAGAGAGACAGATAGGGAGAGATAGAGGGTAGGGAGAGATAGAGGTAGGGGAGAGATAGAGGATAGGGAGAGATAGAGGTAGGGAGAGATAGAGGGATAGGAGAGATAGAGGATAGGGAGAGATAGAGGGTAGGGAGAGATAGAGGTAGGGAGAGATAGAGGATAGGGAGAGTAGAGGGGGAGAGATAGAGGTAGGAGAGATAGAAGGTAGGGGAGAGATAGAGGTAGGGAGAGATAGAGGTAGGAGACAGAGATAGGAGAGATAGAGGGTAGGGAGAGATAGAGGGTAGAAGAGAGTAGAGGGTAGGAGAGACAGAGGGAGAGATAGAGAGTAGGGAGAGACAGAGGGAGGGAGAGAGAGGGGAGAATAGAGATAGAGATAGAAGGTAGGGAGAGATAGAGGGAGAGACAGAGGTAGGGAGAGATAGAGTAGAGACAGAGGTAGAGAGACAGAGGGTAGAGAGATAGAGGGTAGGGAGAGACAGAGGATAGGGAGAGATAGAGGATAGAGAGATAGAGGTAGGGAGAGATAGAGGGTAGGAGAGATAGAGAACAGGAGAGATAGAGGTAGAGAGATAGAGGTAGGGAGAGATAGAGGATAGAGAGATAGAAGGTAGGGAGAGATAGGAGGGTAGGGAGAGACAGAGGGTAGGGAGAGAAAGAGGATAGGAGAGATAGAGAATAGGTAGAGACAGAGGATAGGAGAGAACAGAGGTAGGAGAGATAGAGGCAGGAGAGATAGGAGGATAGGAGAGATAGAGGATAGAGAGATAGAGGTAGGGAGAGAGACAGAGGAGAGAGACAGAGGTAGGGGAGATAGAGGATAGGAGAGAGAGATAAAGGAAGACAGAGGGGAGAAGAGACATAGAGAGAGGTAGGGAGAGATAGGAGGGTAGGGAGAGATAGAGGGTAGGGAGAGATAGAGGATAGGAGAGATAGAGGGGAGAGATAGAGGGTAGGGAGAGATAGAGAATAGGAGAGATAGAGGTAGAGAGAGAGGGTAGGGGAGAGACAGGAGGATAGGAGAGATAGAAGGTAAGAGATAGAGGTAGGAGAGATAGAGGGTAGGGAGAGATAGAGAGATAGGAGGGAGAGATAGAGATAGGAGGGTGGAGAGACAGAGGCAGAGAAATAGAGGAAGAGACAGAGAATAGGGAGAGATAGAGGGCAGGGAGAGATAGAGGGTAGGAGAGATAGAGGATAGGGAGAAAGAGATAGAGAGATAGAGGTAGGAGAGATAGAGGAGGGAGAGATAGAGGTAGGGGAGAGATAGAAGGGAGAGATAGAGGGTAGGGGAGAGATAGAGGGTAGAGAGATAGAGGATAGGGAGAGATAGGGAGAGAGCAGAGGATAGGGAGAGATAGAGGGTAGGGAGAGACAGGAGGAAGGAGAGATAGAGGTAGGGAGAGATAGAGGGTAGGGAGAGATAGAGGTAGGGAGATAGAGGATAGGAGAGATAGAGGTAGGGAGAGATAGGAGGGTAGGGGAGAGATAGAGGTAGGGAGAGATAGAGGAGGGAGAGAGAGGGTAGGGAGAGAGAGGATAGGAGAGATAGAGGGTAGGAGAGATAGAGGATAGGGAGAGAGGCAGAGGGGGAGAGATAGAGATAGAGAGATAGAGGTAGGGAGAGATAGAGGGTAGGGGAGAGAGAGGGGTAGGGAGAGATAGAGGATAGGGAGAGAGTAGAGGGGTAGGGAGAGATAGAGGTAGGGGAGAGAGTAGAGGTAGGGAGAGACAGAGGTAGGGAGAGAGAGGGTAGGGAGAGATAGAGGATAGGGAGAGATAGAGGTAGGAGAGAGAGGGTAGGGAGAGAGATAGAGGATAGGGAGAGATAGAGGATAGGGAGAGATAGAGGGTAGGGAGAGATAGAGGGTAGGGAGTGGTTAAGGGGGTGGGAGGAGGCAGGGATGAAAGTCAGAGAGAAAGAAGGAATGGGGAGAGAGAGAGAGAGAGAGAGGAGGTGGGGGTAGAGGAGAGAGAGAGAGAGGGCCAAGGGTTCTGTCGTCTGCAGATAGTGCGGTCAACCCCCAGCAATACGAGACGGCGGTGATGGAATGTTTGGAGTGTGTAGACAGACAGACAGATGGACAGGCAGAGACAGGCAGACACAAAGATAAATAAACAGAAAGGTAAAGAGATAGAGAGAGAACGCGAAAGAAAGGAGAGATAAGGAGACAGAAAGACAGAGGAACAGATATATAAAGACAGCGAGATAGACAGACAGACAGACAACAACAGACAGACAAACAAGGAGACAGACAGAGAAAGCAAAGAAAAAGAGTGAGTGAGATAGACAGACATAGAGAGAAAGAGAGAGAAGGACTAGAGAAAGAGTGGACAGAGACACATACTGGCCTTACTAATCCCCCTGACGGGATTTGACAGGTGCAGGGGACAGATCTGAGGCGACAGTGACAGTGACGGAAATATTATAAGTGACTGGACACAATGAATTGAAGCCCTCTTGAAGCGTAGTGTGTGGTGGTGACCTGTCATACATACATACATACATACATACATACACACATACATACAATACATACATACATACATACATACATACATACATACATACATCACGAATACAAAAGCAACAGAGAAATAACTTTAGACAAGAGAGAGAGAGAGAGAGAGAGAGAGAGAGAGAGAGAGAGAGAGAGAGAGAGAGTGGTTGGAGGGCAGCAGTGGTTACTATGGTGACAGTGACTCACCCCGCATGCTTACAGACACACAGACACTACTTACACAGACAAAGATACAGGCACACACAGACATATTGACTTATACAGACATAAAGACACAGATGCTTACAGGTGTGAGGTTGACTGGAGGTGGAGAGCCCAACCCCGGCAGACTGTGTGTGAGGGTTATACCTGACTGGAGCCTGTTGGTGAGGGCCTGGCAGGGAGTAGAGTGTGTGGCGGAGTACTCACACTCCAGGGCAGGACCACCGTTAGGTCGTTGAGTTAATGTATTAGGTATTGTCTGTGGTTGTGTGGAGAGGGAAGGTCTTCATTATACCTGTACGTCCTGGTAGAGTATAATGAGATGTCTGTATTTGGTGGTTAGTATTGTTATCAGTGTATATTATATTTGGCCCCTGTTATCTGTTAGGTTAGGTTAGGTTACACGCAAAAGACTTAAAGTGAATCTCTCATGGTTTCAAGGCTGTCTCTCGTGGCTGTGCTTGGAGTGGCACTTGATGAGGAGGCTCGAGTATCACCACCAGCACCTGAGGCTCAACTACCCAGGTAGGTAACTGTCATGTTTTAGGTGCCAGTGATGGGGCACCATCAGGTGCCAGTGATG
>NW_024734357.1:0-6954 GCF_018991925.1 Homarus americanus | reverse complement strand
TAATTAAGAAGATTTGTGATCAGGTGAGAAGGCCGGGTCACTTGACCATCTGACCTGACCACCAACCGTTGTGTGCTATTTAAAGATTAGTAGGGTCATTACCTAATACCTGACCATTTGTGGACCTGGTCTCACCCTCCTCTGTATATATACACCTTGATTTGTATTACTCTCTCTAGTCTGTACTCACCCCTGAAGATGTGAATTACACGAAAGCGCTTGGGAACTTCGTGTTTTCTTCTTTCCTTGTGGTTATCAGCACATATATATATATATATATATATATATAATATATATATATATATATATATATATATATATATATATATATATATATATATATATATATATATATATATATATATATATATATATATATATATATATATATATATATATATATATATATATACACACAGTCAACCCTCGCTTTACGCGGTCCCACTTTACACGTTTCCACGTTTACGCGGTACCCTGCTGAACACGGAATGCTCACTTTCCGCGGTGTGTGTACCCTTTTACGCGGAGAGCGGCGCGAGCAGGGTGCGCACAAGGTCGCCCAGTCATCAAAACATTACCGAGTTCTTCACCCGCCACCCACCACAGCCGGCCCAAGTCAGTGATAGTGATAATGATAGTGAGGATATGGACTTATATGGACTTTGAGGGGTTTGACAAAGAGGCCCTGCAAGGCTCTGTGGTGGATAGTGATACAATTGATACAAGTGATACAGGTGAGGGCCAATAATCTGCCCTCTGCCTCGGAACCAACCCCCCCATCCCCGTGTGCCCAGCCATCTTTTCTACTAATGTAAGTGTTAAAAAACCTAATATTATTGATATTTCTCTAAATTATTAATTGTGTGCATACCATCATAAAATTAAGAAGTTATTTTTACTACAATGTAGGTATTGTGTCTGAAAAAGTGGAGTTTGGGGGTCGGCCCGGTCTCTATTTCAATTAATCCCATATGTTATGTTGTTCACTTTACGCGTTTCTCACTTTACGCGGTCCGCCGTGGGTTCAATTGACCGCGTAAAGTGAGGGTTCACTGTATATATATCTATATCTATATCTATATCTATATATATATATATATATATATATATATATCTATATATCTATATATCTATATCTATATCTATATCTATATCTATATCTATATCTATATCTATATCTATATCTATATCTATATCTATATATATATATATATATATATATATATATATATATATATATATATATATATATATATATATATATATATATATATATATATATATATATATATATATATGCAAGTAAATCACTGTAGGTGCGCGAAGTTCCCAAGCGCTTTCGTGTAATTCACATCTTCAGGGGTGAGTACAGACTAAAGAGAAGTACAAAACAAGGTGTATATATACAGAAGAGGGTGAGACCAGGTCCACAATGGTCAGGTATTAGGTAATGACCCTACTAATCTTTAAATAGTACCGCAACGGTCGGTAGTCAGGTCAGAGGGTAAGGTGACCCAACCTTCTCACCTGGTTACAAATCTTCTTAATTACAAAATTGTCCAGTTTGTACATGCCATTACTCAAATTCATGTTGAATGCTTCGGTATGTTTAATGAGACTAGATTCTATGATGTTCCTACTATCAATTGAATTACAAGGTAATATTGAGGAGGCATTATCCCAGTCAATGCAATGCTTGTTATCCCTCAAATGAACAAACAGAGCATTGGATTCCTGGCCTGTCCCAACACTATATTTATGTTGTTTAAGTCTAGTTACAAGATCTTTACCTGTCTGACCTAAGTAAAACATATTACATTCCTTGCAAGGAACTTTATAAATGCAACCAATTGTGTTGTTGGGGGAGTTCTTGATTAGCATTTGTTTAACAGTGCATGAGCTTTTAAATGCCACATTGACGTTCCAGGTTTTTAGTTGTAAAGGAATGTGTGAGAAATTTTTGTGAAATGGTAATATTAAGATATTCTTATGGTCATGGGTGGGCTTGGGATCAGTTCTATAAAAAGATTTCTTAGTAATGTTTAGGCATTTGTCTATGAAAGATCTAGGGTATTTAAGGTTTGAGCCAATATTATAGATATATTTATATTCCTCATCAATGAATTCCGGGCTGCAAATTCTCAAAGCACGTAAAAACATTGTTGAAAATACTGACTGTTTGACTCTATTATGGTGGGCAGAATAATAATGAATGTATGAACACACATTAGTTGGTTTTCTATAAATACTGAACTTAAAAGTGTTACCTATTCTGTGTATCAGACAGTCTAGGAATGGCAGTTTACAGTCTTGCTCTAATTCCACAGTGAATTTGATCGAGGGGGCTAAGTTGTTAAGTTGTGGCAGGAAAGCTTCTAGGTCCTCATTACATGGCCAGAGACATAATACATCATCAACATATCTAAACCAGACTGCTGAGGGTGGTAAAATATTACTGAATAGTTTCTTTTCAAAGAATTCCATATATAGGTTGCTTAATACAGGTGAGAGTGGATTACCCATTGCCATACCAAATTTTTGAGCATAATATTCCCCATTGAATTCGAATTTGCAATCCTTAATACATAGTTTGATGAGTTCGATGAAGTCGTCTTTCGAGACGGGCAGTGAAATGTTATCCAGGGAATCTATGAGGAACTCTAGTAAATCATCAACTGGGACCTTTGTAAAGAGTGACGTTACATCAAAGCTGACCAGTTTAAAATCATGATTAATGTGTAAGTTATTGAGTTCCAAGAAATCATCCTTAAGAAACATTTTGAAATAAAGAAAATTGAAGTGGATGAAGCCTTCCGTATTGTAAGACAAAAAAAGCGCGCTTTTAATATGACCATACCGAGCTATTGGAAAAAGTTCATGTTAGACTACTGTTTTGATAACCTGAGACGTGAGCGTTCTGATCTTCAAGCCAAGATAGACCACAAATTGGCACTCCTTATTAGAAATAGTGATTGGACTAAGGATGCCAATCACAACTGTGTAGTGAATCTCTCCTCTAAACAACTAGACAATGATACCTTGTGTGCCCTCGGCTATGGTTTAAGTTTTGATGGTTCTAACAAGGGAGTCGACAGTGTTGACATAGCCAGAGCATTTTGCAATTTGGAGAAATTCAGTAATTTGACAAGTGAAGAAGTGAACATGTATAAAGGTGTTGTGTATGCATCTATGTCCAAGCCTTGTATTCCAAACTGTCCAGAAAGATTCACCAAAGCAATCCAAGCCCTTAAGAAAAATAAGGATCTACATGTCACTAAAGCAGATAAAGCCAACACAGTAGTGATTTTAAACAAAGATGACTATATCTCAAAAATGAATGACCTTTTATGTGATACTACAACATATTCTAAACTCATAAATAATCCTCTCAACACTGTCAACACCCAGTTCAACAAAAAACTGAAGTCTCTATTGAGAGGCAAAGCTACTCTCATCAAACATCTTACTTCAACGTCCCCTCCACTGCCATACATGTACGGTGTAATCAAGACCCACAAGCCCAATAACCCAGCAAGACCCATCATTAGCTCAGTTGGGTCAATCTCTTATAAACTATCTAAATGGTTAGTTTCTTTACTAAATCTCCTAGTTGGCAACATTTCTAACTCTAATATCAAGAATAATATGGATTTGGTTGATAAACTCAATAACTTACACATTAATTATGATTTTAAACTGGTCAGTTTTGATGTAACATCACTCTTTACAAAGGTCCCAGTTGATGATTTACTAGAGTTCCTCATAGATTCCCTGGATAATATTTCATTGCCCGTCTCGAAAGACGACTTCATCGAACTCATCAAACTATGTATTAAGGATTGTAAATTTGAATTCAATGGAGAATATTATGCTCAAAAATTTGGTATGGCAATGGGTAATCCACTCTCACCTGTATTAAGCAACCTATATATGGAATTCTTTAAAAAGAAACTATTAAGTAATATTTTACCACCTTCAGCAGTCTGGTTTAGATATGTTGATGATGTATTATGTCTCTGGCCATGTAATGAGGACCTAAAAGCTTTCCTGCCACAACTGAACAACTTAGCCCCCTCGATCAAATTCACTGTGGAATTAGAGCAAGACTGTAAATTGCCATTCCTAGACTGTCTGATACACAGAATAGGTAACACTTTTAAGTTCAGTATTTATAGAAAACCTACTAATGTGTGTTCATACATTCATTATTATTCTGCCCACCATAATAGGGTCAAACAGTCAGTATTTTCAACAATGTTTTTACGTGCTTTGAGAATTTGCAGCCCGGAATTCATTGATGAGGAATATAAATATATCTATAATATTGGATCAAACCTTAAATACCCTAGATCTTTCATAGACAAATGCCTGAACATTACTAAGAAATCTTTTTATAGAACTGATCCCAAGCCCACCCATGACCATAAGAATCTCTTAGTATTACCATTTCACAAAAATTTCTCTCAAATTCCTTTACAACTAAAAACCTGGAACGTCAATGTGGCATTTAAAAACTCATGCACTGTTAAACAAATGTTAATCAAGAACTCCCCCAACAATACAGGTGGCTGCATTTATAAGGTTCCTTGCAAGGAATGTAATATGTTTTACTCAGGCCAGACAGGTAAAGATCTTGTAACTAGACTTAAACAACATAAATATAGTGTTAGGACAGGCCAGGAATCCAATGCTCTGTTTGTTCATATGAGGGATAACAAGCATTGCATTGACTGGGATAATGCCTCCTCAATATTACCATGTAATTCAATTGACAGTAGGAACATTATAGAATCTAGTCTCATTGAACATACCGAAGCAGTCAACATGAATTTGAGTAATGGCATGTACAAACTGGACAATTTTGCAATTAAGAAGATTTGTAACCAGGTGAGAAGGTTGGGTCACCTTACCCTCTGACCTGACTACCAACCATTGCAGTGCTTTCTAAAGATTAGAAGGGTCATTACCTAATACCTGACAATTGAGGACCTGATCTCACCCTCTGTATATATACACCTTGATTTGTACTTCTCCTTAGTCTGTACTCACCCCTGAAGATGTGAATTACACGACAGCGCTTGGGAACTTCGTGTTTTCTTTTTCCTTGTGGTTATCAGCATATATACCTGGATCACGCGCACCTACAGTGATTTACTTTATATATATATATATATATATATATATATATATATATATATATATATATATATATATATATATATATATATATATATATATATATATATATATATAAGTAAATCACTGTGGGTGCGCGTGATCTAGGTATATGCTGATAACCACAAGGAAAGAAGAAAACACGAAGTTCCCAAGCGCTTTCGTGTAATTCACATCTTCAGGGGTGAGTACAGCTAGTCTGTACTCACCCCTGAAGATGTGAATTACACGAAAGCGCTTGGGAACTTCGTGTTTTCTTCTTTCCTTGTGTTTATCAGCATATATATATATATATATATATATATATATATATATATATATATATATATATATATATATATATATATATATATATATATTTCATGTGAATCCACAATGGAAACGTGGATAAGATAAATCTTGATAAAATCACACGGGAAAATGGAAACAACGGAGTACCTTAGCTTTCGTCTTTATTCAAGACATCTTCAGAGGCAACTGGATTACATGGACAGAGAGGCTTAAATATACAGGGTGACCTTAAAAACATGAGGTCAGGTCATAATGGTGTCATCCACTAATCCCCACACCAACACACATGTAGAGGAGCTTAAGAGAAGGGGGGTGACGTGACTAGTCAGGTCAGGTCAAAAATAAGGGACCCACAAAATAACTATCATACATCTAGATCAAAGGTTTTCAAAGCATTTTTAACCTTGGGCCACTGACAAATAAATTTATGTAACATATTATCAGTTTTGAACTGACCATCACTTAGGTTTATTGATTTTAATTCCTTAATCAAACTAGCTTCAACCAGAAGTCTTTCTGTGACACAAGATGATTTAAATACTTCTAAGCTTTTTTCCCAAGCAATGGGATGATTATTATTCCTAACATGAACGAACAAGGCACTGCTTTCAGATACTGTTCTGATATTATACCTATGTTGTTTGATTCTGAGCTGCAGTGTTTTTCCTGTCTGTCCTACATAATTACAATTACATTTGCTACATGGAATACAATAAACACTTCCATTTACATTCAAACTTGGGCTATTCCTTATTAACATATTGGTAATGGTTGAGTCATACTTGAAAACAACATTAATATTTAGAAGCTTGAGGGACCGAACTAACGGGACAAATTCATTACGATAGGGCAGAGTCAAAATATTCTTAAGTGTAGGAACTTGTCTGGTTTGAGAGGAATGAAAGGATTTTTTAGCCCTTTTAAAACAACGATTAACAAACAGAGAAGGGTACCCGAGTTTCTGTGCAATGGAACGAATGCGTTTCAATTCATCGTCAATAAATTCAGAGTCACAAATACGCAGACATCTTAAGAACATAGCAGAAAAAACTGACATTTTGGTAGACTCCAGGTGATTCGATAAAAAGTGAATGAAACTGTCTACCTGTGTGGGCTTTCTATATACCTTAAATTTGTAGTTTTGGCCATTTCTCATGATAAGCATATCAAGGAATGGAAGGGATCCATTTATTTCTCTTTCAATTTTGAATGTGATACTTGGGACAATATCATTAAGCTTGTCTAAAAATTCCAATGGGTCACTGTTTCTAGGCCAAAGACAAAGAACATCATCTACATATCTATACCATGGAGGAATAAAGTCCACTATATTAGGTAGTAATCTAGACTCAAAAAACTCCATATAAATACAGGCTAGAGGAGCAGAAAGACAATTACCCATGCTCATGCCAAATATTTGCTTGTAGAACTTCCCATTTGCTCTAAACACATTGTCAGTTACGCATAACTATCAATTTGAGGAAAGTA
>NW_024734356.1:0-24523 GCF_018991925.1 Homarus americanus | reverse complement strand
ATATGAAGTTAGTTTAATGTTTTACTCGATCAGGGGACTTTGTTATACTTGATCACTGGACTTTGTAATATTCGATCAGGGGGGCTTTGTTATACTCGACCAGGGGCCTTTGTTATGCTCGATAAGGGGACTTTGTTATTCTCGATCAGGGGACTTTGTTATACTCGATCATGGGCCTTTGTTATGCTCGACCAGAGGACTTTGTTATACTCGATCAGGGGACTTTCTTATACTCGATCAGGGGGCTTTGATATACTCGATCAGGGGATTTTGTTATACTCCATCAGGGGCCTTTGTTATACTCGACCAGGGGGCTTTGCTATATTCGATTAGGGGACTTTGTTATACTCGACCAGGGGCCTTTGTTATGGTCAACCAGGGGACTTTGTTAAACTCAATCAGGGGACTTTGTTATACTCGATGAGGGAGCTTTGTTTTCCTCGACCAGGGGACTTTGTTAAACTCGATTAGGGGACTTTTTTATACTCCATCAGGGGCCTTTGTTATACTCGACCAGGGGACTTTGTTATACTCGATCAGGGGACTTTGTTATACTTGATCACTGGATTTTGTAATATTCGATCAGGGGGGCTTTGTTATCTGATTAGTAGTCCTTGTTATACTCTCGACCAGGGCCTCTTGTTATGGTCAAATCAGGGACTTCTTGTTATACTCAATCAGGGGACTTTGTTATACTCGATCAGGGAGCTTTGTTTTCCTCGACCAGGGGACTTTGTTATACTCGATTAGGGGACTTTGTTATACTCGATGATTGGGCTTTGTTTTACTCGATCAAGGGCCTTTGTCATAATCGATCAGGGGACTTTGTTAGACTCGATGAGGGGCCCCTGTTATACTCGATGAGGGGCCTTTGTTATACTCAATCAACGGCCATTGTTATATTCAACCAGGGGACTTTGTTATACTCGATCAGGGGGCTTTGTTATATTCGATAAGGGGACTTTGTTATACTCGATGAGGGGCATTTGTTATACTCGATCAAGGGCCTTTGCTAAACTCGATCAAGGGACTTTGTTAGACTCGATTAGGGGCCTTTGTTATTCCCGATGAAGGGACTTTGTTATACTCGATCAGGGGCCTTTGTTATTCGCGACCAGGGGCCTTTGTTATACTCGATCAGGGGATGTGTTATTCTCGATCAAGGGACTTTGTTATACTCGATTAGGTGACTTTGTTATACTCGACCATGGGACTTTGTTATACTCGATCTGAGGACTTTGTTATACTCGATCAGGGGACTTTGTTATACTCGACCAGGGGACTTTGTTATACTCGACCAGGGGACTTTGTTTTACTCGATCAGGGGACTTTTTTATATTCGATCAGGGTTTTTGTTATACTCGATTAGGGGCCTTTATTATACTCGATCAAGGGCCTTTGTTTTTTCTCGATCAGGGGACTTTGTTATACTCGATCAGAGGACTTTGTTATACTCGATTAGGGGACTTTGTTATACTCGACCAGGGGACTTTGTTATACCCGATCAGGGGACTTTGTTATACTCGATCAGGGGACATTACTGTACTCGATTAGGGGCCTTTGTTATACTCGATCAGGGGACTTTGATATACTCGATCAGGGGGCTTTATTATATTCGACCAGGGGCCTTTGTTATGCCCAATCAGGGTACTTTGTTATACTCGATCAGGGGCCTTTGTTATACTATATTAGAGGCTTTTGTTATACTCGAACCAGGGGAATTTGTTATATTCGATAAGGGGACTTTGTTATACTCGATGAGGGGCCTTTGTTATACTCGATCAGGGGACATTACTACACTCGACTCGGGAACTTTGTTATACTCGATCAGGGCCTTTATTATACTCGACATGGGGGGTTTGATAAACGCGATCAGGGGTCTTTCTTATACTCGATGAAGGGGCTCTTTATACTCGACCAGGGTGATTTGTTATGTTCGACCAGTGGCCTTTGTTATACTCGATCAAGGGGCTTTGTTATATTCGAATTGGGGACTTTGTTATATTCGACCAGGGGCCTTTGTTATGGTCAGCCAGGGGACTTTGTTATACTCGATGAGGGGACTTTGTTATACTCGATCAGGGGGGCTTTGTTTTCCTCGACTAGTGGACTTTGTTATACTCGATCAGGGGACTTTGTTATACTTGATCAGGGGACTTTGTAGTATTCGATCCGGGGGGCTTTGTTATACTCGATGAGGGGCCTTTGTTAGTTCATTCTATTTTTTCACGAAAAACGCTTGTTTTCTGCTCAAACACACTGTTTTTAGTTAGTTTTACTTTTAGTACGGGAAACATCAGTTTCTGCTCAAAAACAGTGTATTTTAGTAAGTTTTACTTTTATCACGGAAACGCTTGTCTTCTGCAAAAAACGCTGTTTATAGTTAGTTTTACTTCTTGCATACGAAACACTCAGTTTTTACTAAAAACAGTGTATTTTAGTAGGTTTTTCTTCTCCCAGGGAAAATGCTTTTACTAGAAGAAGTAAACTAACTAAAAACAACATTTTTAGGATAAAAAAACGTATTTTTGAGCAGAAAACAAGCTTTTTTCGAGAAAAAATAGAATGAACTAAATTGCACTAAGTTGTGCAGAAAACAAGCATATTCCGTAAAAAGAAGTAAAACAAACGAATTCCACTGTTTTCATTCTAAATTGAGTTTTTTCACTAGAAGAAGTAAAACTAACTAGAAGCATCGTTTTGAACAGAAAATAAGCGCTTTTCGTGAAAAAAATAAAATGTACAAAAATGCACTGCTTTGTCTAGAAAACTAGCGTATTCCGTGAAAATAAGTAAAACTAACGAATTCCACTGTTTTCATTTAAAATTGGGTGTTTTTACTAGAAGAATTAAAACCAACTAAAAACAGCATTCTTAGGAGAAAAAAAGCGTTTTCCGTGAGAGAAGTAAAACTTACTAATATACACTGTTTTTGAGTAAAAACTGAGTGTTTCCAGTGCAAGAAGTAAAATTAACTATAGACAGCGTGTTTAAGCAGAAGACAAGCGTTTTTCGAGAAAAAATAGAATGAACTAAATTGCACTACGTTGTACAGAAAACAAGCGTATTCTGTAAAAAGAAGTAAAACTAACGAATTCCACTGTTTTCATTCTAAATTGAGTTTTTTCACTAGAATAAGTAAAACTAACTAAAAGCATCGTTTTGAACAGAAAATAAGCGTTTTCTGTAACAGAAGTAAAACTTTCTAAAATACACCGTTTTTTAGCTTAAACTGAGATTTCAAGTAAAAAAGTAAAACTAACTAAAGGCAGTGTGTTTGAGGAGAGAAGAAGCATTTTCCGTGACAAGATATGAATGAACAAACATACACTATTTGTGCAGAAAACAAGCGTATTCTGTGAAAAGAAGTAAAACGAATTCAACTCTTTTCATTAAAAATTTAGAGTTTTCACCAGAAGAAGTAGAACTAACTAAAAATACCATTTTTAGGAGAAAAAAAAAGCGTTTTCCGTGGGAGAAGAAAAACTTACTAAAATACTTGATTTTTGAGCAGAAAGTGATGTTTCTAGTAAGAGAATTAACACTAACCATAAGCAGCGTTTTAAATAAAAAAAAGCGTTTTCCGTAGAAGTAAAGCTTACTAAAATATACTGTTTTTGAGCATAAACTGTTTTGAGCAGAATATAAGCGTAATTCGTGAACAAAAATAAAATGAACTAAAATGAACTGCTTTGTCCAGAAAACAAGCGTATTCTGAGAAAACAAATAAACCTAACGAATTCCACCTTAGTCATTTAAAATTGGGTGTTTTTACTAGAAGAAGTAAAACTAACTAAATACAGCATTTCTTTGGATAAAAAAAGCGTTTTCATTAGAGAATTAAAACTTACTAATATACATTGTTTTTGAGTAAAAACTGAGTGTTTCCAGTACAAGAAGTAAAACTAACTAAAAGCAGTATGTTTGAGCAGAAAACAAGCGTTTTCCGTGAAGAAAATATAATGCCCGAAAATGCGCTGATTTGTGAAAAATCAAGCGTATTCCGTGAAAAGAAGTAAAACTAAAGAATTCCACGTGTTTTCATTTAAAATTGGGTGTTTTACTAGAAGAAGTAAAACTAACTAAAAACGCCATTTTTAGGATAAAAAAAGCGTTTTCCGTGAGAGAAGTAAAACACTAAAATACACTGTTTTTGAGTAAAAACTAACTATAAACAGCGATTTTGAGCAGAAGACAAACGTTTTTCGAGAAAAAATAGAATGAACTAAATTGCACTACGTTGTGTAGAAAACAAGCGAATTCCGTAAAAAAAAGTAAAACAAACGAATTCCACTGTTTTCATTTAAAATTGGGTGTTTTTACTAGATGAAGTAAAACTAACTAAAAACAGTATGTTTAGGATAAAAAAAAGCGTTTTGCGTGAGAGAGGTAAAACTTACTAATATACTCTGTTTTTTAGTAAAAACTAACTATAAACAGCGTGTTTGAGCAGAAGACAAGCGTTTTTCGAGAAAAAATAAAATGAACTAAATTGCACTACGTTGTGTAGAAAACAAGCGTATTCTGTAAAAAGAAGTAAAACTAACGAATTCCACTGTTTTCATTCTAAATTTAGTTTTTTCACTCGAAGAAGTAAAACTAACTAGAAGCATCGTTTTGAACAGAAAATAAGCGTTTTATGTAAGAAAAGTAACACTTACTAAAATACACTGCTTTTTAGCTTAAACTGAGATTTCAAGTAAAATAAGTAAAAGTAACTAAAGGCAGTGAGTTTGAGCAAAAAACAAGCATTTGTTATACTCGATTAGGTGACTTTGTTATACTCGACCATGGGACTTTGTTAAACTCGATCAGGGGACTTTGTTATACTCGACCAGGGGCCTTTATTATACTCAATCTAGGGCCTTTGTTATACTCGATCAGGGAACTTTGTTATACTCGATCAAGGGACTTTGTTAAGCTTGATTAGGGGCCTTTATTATACTCGATCAAGGGCCTTTGTTATAACCGATCAGTGGAATTTGTTATACTCGATCAGAGGACTATGGTATACTCGATCAGGGGACTTTGTTATACTCGACCAGGGGACTTTGTTATACTCGAGCAAGGGGCTTTGTTATACTCGATCAGGGGACATTACTATACTCGACCAGGGAACTTTGTTATACACGATCAGGGGATATGTTATACTCTATCAGGGGATGTGTTATACTCGATGAGGGGACTTTGTTATACTCGATCAGGAGGCTTTGTTACACTCAACCTGGGGCCTTTGTTTTACTCGATTAGTGGCCTTTGTTATACTCGATCAAGGGACTTTGTTATACTCGATTAGGGGACTTTGGTATACTCAATCAGAGGGCTTTGTTTTCCTCGATCAGGGGACTTTGTTATACTCGATCAGGGACATTGTTATACTCCATCAGGGGCCTTTGTTATGCTCGACCAGGGGACTTTGTTATACTCGATTAGGGGACTTTGTTATTCTCGATGAGGGGGCTTTGATATACCCGATCAGGGGACTTTGTTATACTCGATGATGGGACTTTGTTAAACTCCTTTAGAGGAATTTGTTATACTCAACCAGGGTTCTTTGTTATGGTCGACCAGTGGCCTTTGTTATACTCGATCAGGGAGCTTTGTTATATTCGATTAAGGGACTTTGTTATACTCTACCAGGGACCTTTGTTATGGTCAACCAGGGGACTTTGTTATACTCAATCAGGGGACTTGTTTTACTCGATCAGGGGGCTTTGTTTTCCTCTACCAGGGGACTTTGTTATACTCGATCATGGGACTTGGTTATACCTGATTTGGGGACTTTGGTATACTCGATTAGAGGGCTATGTTTTCCTCGATCAGGGGACTTTCTTATACTCGATCAGGGGACTTTGGTATACTCGATCAGAGGGCGTTGTTTTCCTCGATCAGGAAACTTTGTTATACTCCATCAGGGTCATTGTTATACTCCATGAGGGGCCTTTGTTATGCTCGACCAGGGGACTTTGTTATACTCGATCAGGGGACTTTGTTATACTTGAAAGGGGACTTTGTAATATTCGATTAGGGGGCCTTTGGTATACTCGACCAGGGGACTTTGTTATACACGATGAGGGGCATTTGTTATACTCGATCAAGGGCCTTTGCTATACTCGATCAGAGGACTTTGTTAGACTCGATTCGGGGCCTTTGTTATAATCGATCAGGGGACTTTGTTATACTCGATTAGAGGGGATTTGTTATACTATATCAGGGGCTTTTGTTATACTCGAAGCAGGGGAATTTGGTATACTCGATCATGAGAATTTGTTATACTCGATCAGGGCCTTTATTATACTCGACTAGGGGGTTTGATATACTGGATCAGGGGACTTTGTTATACTCGGTCAGGGAGCTTTATTATACTCGATCAGGGGACTTTGTTATACTCGATAAGGGGACTTTGTTATACTCGATCAGGGGGCTTTGTTTTCGTCGATCAGGGGACTTTGTTATAGTCCATCAGGGTCTTTGTTATACTCCATTAGGGGCCTTTGTTATACTCGAATATGGGTCTTTGTTATACTCGATTAGGGGACTTTGTTATACTTGATCAGTGGACTTTGTAATATTCGATGAGGGGGGCTTTGTTATACTCAACCAGGGTCCTTTGTTATGCTCGATAAGGGGACTTTGTTATACTCGATCAGGGGCCTTTGTTATAATCGATCAGGGGACATTACTATACTCGACCAGGAAACTTCTTATACACGATCAAGGGATATGTTTTACTCGATCCGGGGATGTGTTACACTCGATCAGGGGACTTTGCTATACTCGATTAGGATGCTTTGTTATACTCAACCGGGGGCCTTTGTTATAATGGATTAGGGGCTTTTGGTATACTCAATCAAGGGACTTTGCTATTCTCAATCAGGGGACTTTGTTATACTCGATCAGGGGGCTTTGTTTATATCGACCAGGGGACTTTGTTATACTCCATCAGGGTCTTTGTTATATTCCATCAGGGGCCTTTGTTATACTCGACCAGGGGACTTTGTTATACTCGATCAGAGACTTTGTTATACTTGATCAGGGGACTTTGTAATATTCGATGAAGGGGGCTTTGTTATACTCGACCAGGGGCCTTTGTTATGCTCGATAAAGGGACTTTGTTATACTCGATCAGAGGCCTTTGTTATACTCGACCAGGGGACTTTGTTATACTCGATCAGGAGACGTTGTTATACTCGATTAGGGGACTTTGTTATACTCGATGAGGGGGCTTTGATATACTCGATAGGGGCCTTTGTTATATTCGATTAGGGGACTTTGTTATACACGATCAGTGGGCTTTGATATACTCGACCAGGGACCTTTGTTATGCTCCATCAGGGGACTTTGTTATACTCGATCAGGGTCCTTTGTTATACTATATCAGGGGCTTTTGTTATACTCGAACCAGGAGAATTTGTTATACCCGATCATGAGACCTTGTTATACTCGATTAGGGAACATTTGTTATACTCGATCAGGGGTCTTTGATATACTCGACCAGGGTCGTTTGTTTTGCTGAACCAGTGGCCTTTGTTATACTCGATCAGGGGGCTTTGTTATATTCGATTAGGTGACTTTGTTATTCTCGATGAATAACAAAGGCCCCCGGTTGAGTATAACAAAGCCTCCTGATCGAGTATAACAAAGTCTCCTTATCGAGCATAACAAAGGCCCCTGGTCGAGCACAACAAAGCCCCCGTGATCGAATAATACAAAGTCCCCTGATCATGTATAACAAAGTCCCCTGATCGAGTAAAACAAAGTTCCCTGTTTGAGTATAACAAAGGCCCCTAATGGAGTATTACAAAGACCGTGATGGAGTATAACAAAGGCCCCTAATGGAGTATAACAAAGACCCTGATGGAGTATAACAAAGTCCCCTAATCGAGGAAAACAAAGCCCCCTGATCGAATATAACAAAGTCCCCAGATCGAGTATAACAAAGACCCCTCATCGAGTATAACACATCCCCTGATCGAGTATAACATATCTCCTGACAGTGTATAACAACGTTCCCTGGTCGAGTATAGTAATGTCCCCTAATCGAGTATAACAAAGGCCCCTGATGGAGTATAACAAAGTACCCTTATCGAGTATAACAAAGGGCCCTGGTCGAGAATAACAAAGCCCCCTAATCGAATATTACAAAGTCCCCTGATCAAGTATAACAAAGTCCCCTTATCGAGTATAACAAAGTCCCCTGGTCGAGTATAACAAAGGCCGCAGATGGAGTATAACAAAGACCATGATCGAGTATAACAAAGTCCCCTGATCGAGGAAAACAAAGCCCCCTGATCGAGTATAAAAAAGTCCCCTGATCGAGTATAACAAAGCACCCTGGTCGAGTATAACAAAGCCCTCATATCGAGTATAACAAAGTCCCCTGATCGAGTATAACAAAGTCCCCTGATCGAGTATAATAAAGCCTCCTTACCGAGTATAACAAAGTCCAATGATCGAGTATATCAAACCCCCCTGGTCGAGTATAATAAAGGCCCTGATCGAGTATAATAAAGTCTCAAGATCGAGTATAACAAATTCCCCTGGTTCGAGTATAACAAAAGCCCCTAATATAGTATAACAAAGGCCCCTGATAGAGCATATCAAAGTCCCCTAATCGAGCATAACAAAGGCCCCAGGTCGAGTATAACAAAGCCCCCTAATAAGGTATAACAAAGTCACCTGATCGAGAATAACAAAGGCCCCTAATCGAGTCTAACAAAGTCCCCTAATCGAGTATAGCAAAGGCCCTTGATCGAGTATAACAAATGCCCCTCATCGAGTATAACAAAGTCCCCTGGTTGAGTATAACCAAGCCCCCTCATCGTGTATAGCAAAGTCCCCTGATCGAGTATAACAAATTCCCCTGATCGAGTATTACAAAGGCCCCCGGTTGAGTATAACAAAGCCTCCTGACTGAGTATAACAAAGTCCCCTGATCGAATATAACATATCCCCTGATCGTGTATAACAAAGTCCCCTGATCGAGTATAATAAAGCCCCCTGACCTAGTTTAACAAAGTCCCCTGATCGAGTATATCAAACTACCGTGGTCGAGTATAATAAAGGCCCTGATCGAGAATAACAAAGTCTCATGATCGGGTATAACAAATTCCCCTGGTTCGAGTATAACAAAAGCCGCCTGATATAGTATAACAAAGGCCCCTGATCGAGCATAACAAAGCCCCCTGATTAGGTTTAACAAAGTCAACTGATCGAGTATAGCAAAGGCTCTTGATCGAGTATAACAAATGCCCCTCATCGAGTATAACAAAGTCCCATAATCGATTATAACAAAGCCCCCTGATCGAGTATAACAAAGTCCCCTGGTTGAATATAACAATGGCCCATGATTGAGTATAACAAAGGCCCCTCATCGAGTATAACAAAGGCTCCTCATCGAGTCTAACAAAGTCCCCTAATCGATTATGAAAAGTCCCCTAATCGAGTATAACAAAGTCCCCTGATCGAATATAATAGAGGCCCCTGATCGAGTATAACAAAGTCCCCTGATCTAATATAACAAAGTCCTCTGATCGAGCATAGCAAACGACCCAGGTCGAGTATAACAAAGCCCCCTGATTGAGTATAACAAAGTCCCCTCATCTAGTATAACAAAATCCCCTGATCGATTATACAAAGGCAGATGGTCGAGCATAACAAAGGACCCTGGTCGAGTATAACAAAGTCCCCTGATCGAGTATAACAAAGCCCTCTCATCGAGTATAACAAAGTCCCCAAATCGAGTATAACAAAGTCCCCTGGTCAAATATAATAAAGGCCCTGATCAAGTATAACAAAGTCCCCTGATTGAGTATAACAAAGTCCCCTGGTCGAGTATAACAAAGGCCCCTGATGGAGAATAACAAAGACCCTGATGGAGTAAAACAAAGTCCGCTGGTCGATATAAACAAAGCCCCCTGATCGAGTATAACAAAGTCCCTTGATCGAGTATAACAAAAGCCCCTAATCGAGTATAACAAAGTCCCCTGATCGAATATAACAAAGGCCCCTCATCGAGTATAACAAAGTCCCCTGGTCGAGTATAACAAAGGCCCCTAATGGAGTATAACAAAGACCCTGATGGAGTAAAACAAAGTCCGCTGATCGATATAAACAAAGCCCCCTGATCGAGTATAACAAAGTCCCTTGATCGAGTATAACAAAAGCCCCTAATCGAGTATAACAAAGGCCCCCGGTTGAGTATAACAAAGCATCCTGATCGAGTATAACAAAGTCCCCAGATTGAGTATAACAAAGACCCCTCATCGAGTATAACACATCCCCTGATCGAGTATAACATATCTCCTGACAGTGTATAACAACGTTCATTGGTCGAGTATAGTAATGTCCCCTAATCGAGTATAACAAAGGCCCCTGATGGAGTATAACAAAGTACCCTTATCGAGTATAACAAAGGCCCCTGGTCGAGAATAACAAAGCCCCCTAATCGAATATTACAAAGTCCCCTGATCAAGTATAACAAAGTCCCCTTATCGAGTATAACAAAGTCCCCTGGTCGAGTATAACAAAGGCCGCAGATGGAGTATAACAAAGACCATGATGGAGTATAACAAAGTCCCCTGATCGAGGAAAACAAAGCCCCCTGATCGAGTATAAAAAAGTCTCCTGATCGAGTATAACAAAGCACCCTGGTCGAGTATAACAAAGCCCTCTTATCGAGTATAACAAAGTCCCCTGATCGAGTATAACAAAGTCCCCTGATCGAGGATAATAAAGCCTCCTTACCGAGTATAACAAAGTCCAATGATCGAGTATATCAAACCCCCCTGGTCGAGTATAATAAAGGCCCTGATCGAGTATAATAAAGTCTCAAGATCGAGTATAACAAATTCCCCTGGTTCGAGTATAACAAAAGCCCCTAATATAGTATAACAAAGGCCCCTGATAGAGCATATCAAATTCCCCTAATCGAGCATAACAAAGGCCCCAGGTCGAGTATAACAAAGCCCCCTAATCAGGTATAACAAAGTCACCTGATCGAGAATAACAAAGGCCCCTAATCGAGTCTAATAAAGTCCCCTAATCGAGTATAGCAAAGGCCCTTGATCGAGTATAACAAATGCCCCTCATCGAGTATAACAAAGTCCCCTAATCGAATATAACAAAGCCCCCTAATCGAGTAAAATAAAGTTCCCTGGTTGAATATAACAATGGCTCATGATCGAGTATAACAAAGGCCTCTCATCGAGTCTAACATAGTCCCCTGATCAATTATGACAAAGGCCCTTGATGGAGTATAACAAAGCCCAATCATCGAGTATGACAAAGTCCCCTGATCGAGTATAACACAGTCCCCTGGTCGAGGAAAACAAAGCCCCCTGATCAAGTATAACAAAGTCCCCTGATTGAGAATAACAAAGTCCCCTGGTTGACCATAACAAAGGCCCCTGGTCGAGTAAAACAAAGTTCCCTAATCGAATATAACAAAGTCTCCTGATCGAGTATAGCAAAGCCAAATCATCGAGTATAACAAAGTCCCCTAATCGAGAATAACAAAGTCCTCTGGTCGAGTATATCAAAGCCCCCTCATCGACTATAACAAAGTCCCCTTATCGAGTATAACAAAGTCCTCTGGTCGAGCATAACAAAGGCCCCTGATCGACTGTAACACAGTCCCCTGATCGAGTATAACAAAGTACCCTGGGCGAGTAAGACAAAGTCCCCTTATCGAGCATAACAAAGGCCCCTGGTCGAGTATAATAAAGCCCCCCTGATCGAATATTACAAAGTCCAGTGATCAAGTATAACAAAAGCCCCTGATGGAGTCTAACAAAGACGCTGATGGAGTATAACATAGACCCCTGATCAAGGAAAACAAAGCTCCCTGATCGAGTATAACACAGTCCCCTCATCGAGTATAACACATCCCCTGATCGAGTGTAACATATCCCCTGTTCGTGTATAACAAAATTCCCTTACTGAGTATAACAAAGTCCCCTGATCGAGTATATCAAACCCCCCTGGTCGAGTATAATAAAGGCCCTGATCGAGTATAACAAAGTTTCATGATCGAGTCTAACAAATTCCCCTGGTTCGAGTATAACAAAAGCCCCTCATATACTATAACAAAGGTCTCTCATCGAGCATAACAAAGGCCCCTGGTCGAGTATAACAAAGCCCCTGATCAGGTATAACAAAGTCCCCTGATCGAGAATAACAAAGGACCCTAATCGAGTCTAACAAAGTCCCCTGATCGAGTTTAGCAAAGGCCCTTGATCGAGTATAACAAGTGTCCCTCATCGAGTATAACCAAAGTCCCCTAATCGAATATAACAAAGCCCCCCTGATCGAGAATAACAAAGTCCCCTGGTTGAATATAACAATAGCCCATGGTTGGGTATAACAAAGGCCCCTGATCGAGTATAACAAAGGCCTCTCATCGAGTCTAACAAAGTCCCCTCATCGATTATGACAAAGGCCCTTGATCGAGTAAAACAAAGCCAAATCATCGAGTATAACAAAGTCCCCTTATCGAGTATAACAAAATCCCCTGGTCGAGGAATACAAAGCTCCCTGATCGAGTATAACAAAGTCCCCTGATTGAGTATAACAAAGTCCCCAGGTTGACCATAACAAAGGCCCCTGGTCCAGTATAACAAAGTACCCTAATCGAGTATAACAAAGTCCCTTGATCGAGTATAACAAAGCCCAATCATTGAGTATAACAAAGTCCCCTGATCGAGTATAACAAAGTCCCCTGGTCGAGTAAAACAAAGTCCCCTGATCGAGTATAACAAAGTCCCCTTATCGAGCATAACAAAGGCCCCTGGTCAGGTATAACAAAGCTCCCCTAAAAGAATATCACAAAGTCCAGTGATCAAGTATAACAAAGTCCCCTGATCGAGTATAACAAAGTCCCCTGGTCGAGTATAACAAAGGCCCCTGATGGAGTATAACAAAGACCCTAATCGAGTATAACAAAGTCCCATGATCGAGTATAACAAAGCCCAATCATTGAGTATAACAAATTCCACTGATCGAGTATAACAAAGTCCCCTGGTTGAATATAACAATGGCCTATGATTGAGTATAACAAAGGCCCCTCATCGAGTGTAACAAAGTCCCCTCATGGAGTATAACAAAGTCCCCTGATCGATTATGACAGAGGCCCTTGATCGAGTATAACAAAGTCCACTTATCGAGTATAACAAAGTCCCCTAGTCAAGTATTACAAATTCCCCTGATCGAGTATAACAAAGTCCCCTGGTCGAGTATAACGCTTCTCCTGATCGAGTATAACAAAGTCCCCTGGTACGAGTATAACCAAGGCCCTTGATCGAGAATAACAAAGTCCTCTGATCGATTATAACAAAGTCCTCTTATCGAGCATAACAAAGGCACCTGGTCGAGCATAACAAAGCCCCCCAGATCAAATAATACATAGTCCCCTGATCAAGTATAACAAATTCCCCAGATCGAGTATAACAAAGGCCCCTAATGGATCATAACAAAGTCCCTGATGGAGTATAACAAAGTCCCTGATCGAGGATAACAAGGCCCCTGATCAAGTATAACAAAGGCCCCTGATCAAGTATAAAAAGTCCCCTGATCGAGCCTAACAAAGACCCCTGGTCGAGTATAACATAACGACCTCATCGAGTATAACAAAGTCCCCTGGTTGAGTATAACCAAGCCCCCTCATCGTGTATAGCAAAGTTCCCTGATCGAGTATAACAAATTCCCCTGATCGAGTATTACAAAGGCCCCCGGTTGAGTATAACAAAGCCTCCTGACTGAGTATAACAAAGTCCCCTGATCGAATATAACATATCCCCTGATCGTGTATAACAAAGTTCCCTGGTCGAGTATAGTAATGGCCCCTGATCGAGTATAACAAAGTCCCCTGATCGAGTATAATAAAGCCCCCTGACCTAGTATAACAAAGTCCCCTGATCGAATATATCAAACTACCGTGGTCGAGTATAATAAAGGCCCTGATCGAGAATAACAAAGTCTCATGATCGGGTATAACAAATTCCCCTGGTTCGAGTATAACAAAAGCTGCCTGATATAGTATAACAAAGGCCCCTGATCGAGCATAACAAAGCCCCCTGATTAGGTTTAACAAAGTCAACTGATCGAGTATAGCAAAGGCTCTTGATCGAGTATAACAAATGCCCCTCATCGAGTATAACAAAGTCCTAATCGATTATAACAAAGCCCCCTGATCGAGTATAACAAAGTCCCCTGGTTGAATATAACAATGGCCCATGATTGAGTATAACAAAGGCCCCTCATCGAGTATAACAAAGGCTCCTCATCGAGTCTAACAAAGTCCCCTAATCGATTATGAAAAGTCCCCTAATCGAGTATAACAAAGTCCCCTGATCGAATATAATAGAGGCCCCTGATCGAGTATAACAAAGTCCCCTGATCTAATATAACAAAGTCCTCTGATCGAGCATAACAAACGACCCTGGTCGAGTATAACAAAGCCCCCTGATTGAGTATAACAAAGTCCCCTCATCTAGTATAACAAAATCCCCTGATCGATTATAACAAAGGCAGATGGTCGAGCATAACAAAGGACCCTGGTCGAGTATAACAAAGTCCCCTGATCGAGTATAACAAAGCCCTCTCATCGAGTATAACAAAGTCCCCAAATCGAGTATAACAAAGTCCCCTGGTCAAATATAATAAAGGCGCCTGATCAAGTATAACAAAGTCCCCTGATCGAGTATAACAAAGTCCCCTGGTCGAGTATAACAAAGGCCCCTGATGGAGAATAACAAAGACCCTGATAGAGTAAAACAAAGTCCGCTGGTCGATATAAACAAAGCCCCCTGATCGAGTATAACAAAGTCTCTTGATCGAGTATAACAAATGCCCCTCATCGAGTATAACAAAGTCCCCTGATCGAATATAACAAAGGCCCCTCATCGAGTATAACAAAGTCCCCTTATCGAGTATAACAAAGTCCCCTGGTCGAGTATAACAAAGGCCCCTAATGGAGTATAACAAAGACCCTGATGGAGTAAAACAAAGTCCGCTGATCGATATAAACAAAGCCCCCTGATCGAGTATAACAAAGTCCCTTGATCGAGTATAACAAAAGCCCCTAATCGAGTATAACAAAGGCCCCCGGTTGAGTATAACAAAGCATCCTGATCGAGTATAACAAAAACCCGTGGTTGAGTATAACAAAGCCCCCTGATCGAGTATAACAAAGTCCCCAGATCGAGTATAACAAATTCCCCTGATCGTGTATAACAAAGGGTCCCGGTTGAGTATAACAAAGCCTCCTAACTGAGTATAACAAAGTCCCCTGATTGAGTATAACACATCCCCTGATCGAGTATAACATATCCCCTTATTGTGTATAACAAAGTTCCCGGGTCGAGTATAGTAATGTCCCCTGATCGAGTATAACAAAGCCCCCCAGATCGAATATTACAAAGTCCCCTGATCAAGTATAACAAAGTCCCCTGATCGAATATAACAAAGTCCCCTGGTCGAGGAAAACAAAGCCCCCTGATCGAATATATCAAAGTCCCCTGGCTGACCATAACAAAGGCCCCTGGTCGAATATAACAAAGTCCCCTATTCGAATATAACAAAGCCCCTGATCGAATATAACAAAGTCCCCTGGTCTAATATATGAAAGTCCCCTAATCGAATATAACAAAGCCTGCTCATCGAGTATAAGAAAGGCCACTGGTCGAACATAACAAATCACCCTGGTCGAGTATAAAAGAGCCCCCTCATCGAGTATAAGAAAGTCCCCTGATCAAGTATATCAAACCCCCCTGGTCGAGTATAATAATGGCCCTGATCGAGTATAACAAAGTTCCCGGGTCGAGTATAGTAATGTCCCCTGATCGAGTATAACAAAGGCCCCTCATTGAGTATAACAAAGTCCCCTTATCGAGTTTAACAAATTCCCCTGGTTCGAGTATAACAAAAGCCTCTGATATAGTATAACAAAAGCCCCTGATCGAGTATAACAAAGTACCCTGATTCAGCATAACATAGGCCCCTGGTCCAGTATAACAAAGCCCCCTGATCGAGTATATCAAAGTCCCCTGATCGAGTATAACAAAGGCCCCTAATCGAATATAGTAATGTTCCCCTGATCGAGTATAACAAAGTCCCCTGATCGAGTATAACAAAGTCCCCTGGTGAGTATAACAAAGTCCCCTAATCGAGTATAACAAAGTCCTTCTTATCGAGTATAATAAAGGCCCCTGATCGAGTATAACAAAAACCCTTATCGCATATAAAAAAGTCCCCTGATTGAGTTAAACAAAGTCCCCTGGTCGAGTATAACAAAGTTCCCTGGTCGAGTATAATAAAGGCCCCTCATCGAGTATAACAAAGTCCTCTGATCGAATATAAAAAAGTTCCCTGATCGAGTAAAACAAAGTCCCCTGATGGTGTATAACAAAGTCCTCTAATCGAGTATAACAAAGGCCACTGGTCAAGCATAACAAAGGACCTTGGTCGAGCATAACAAAGTCCCCTGATCGAGTATAACAAAGCCCAATCATCGAGTATAACAAAGTCCCTGGATCGAGTATAACAAAGTCCCCTAATCGAGTATATCAAAGCCCCCTCATCGAGTATAACAAAGTCCCCTAATCGAGTATAACAAAGTCCCCTGTTCGAGTATAACAAAGTCCCCTGGTCGAGTATAACAAAGTCCCCTGATCGAGTATAACAAAGGCCCCTGGTTGACAATAACAAAGGCCCCTGGTCGAATAAATGAAAGTCCCCTAATCGAATATAACAAAGCCCCCTGATCGAGTACAACAAAGGCCACTGGTCGAACATAACAAATCACCCTGGTCGAGTATAAAAGAGCTCCCTCATCTAGTATAAGAAAGTCCCCTGATCAAGTATATGAAATCCCCCTGGTTGAGTATAATAATGACCCTGATCGAGTATAACAAAGTTTTCGGGTCGAGTATAGTAATGTCCCCTAATCGAGTATAACAAAGGCCCCTCATCGAGTATAACAAAGTCCCCTTATCGAGTATAACAAATTCCCCTGGTTCGAGTATAACAAAAACCTCTTATATCGCATAACAAAGGCCCCTGGTCGAGTATAACAAAGCCCCGTGATCGAGTATAACAAAGTCCCCGGATCGAGTATAAAAAAGACCTCTTATCGAGTATATCAAAGGCCCCTGATTGAGTACAACAAAGGCCCCTCAACGAGTACAACAAAGGCCCCTGATCGAGTATAACAATGTCCCCTGATCGAGTATAACAAAGGCCCCTGATCGAGGCCCCTCATCAAGTATAACAAAGACCCCTATTCGAGTATAACAATTCCCCTGATCGAGTACAACAAAGGCCCCTGGTCGAGTACAACAAAGTCCCCTCATCGAGTAAAACAAAGTCCCCTAATCGAGTATAACAAATTCCCCGGATCGAGTACAACAAAGTCTTCTGATCGAGTATAACAAAGTCCACTAATTGAGTATAGCAAATTCCCCTGATCGAGTATAACAAAGTCGTGATCGAGTGTAACAAAGGCCCCTGATCGAGTATAACAAAGGCCCCTAATCGAGTACAACAAAGGCCCCTGATCGAGTACAACAGAGGCCCCTGATCGAGTACAACAAAGGCCCCTGATCGAGTACAACACAGGCCCCTGATCAAGTATAAGAAAGACCTCTGATCGAGTATAACAAATTCCCCAAATCGAATATAACAAAGGCCCCTGCTCTAGTATAAGAAAGCCCCCTGATCGAGTATAACAAAGGCCCCTGATCGAGTATAACAAAGGACACTGATCGAGTATAACAAAGGCCCCTTATCGAGTATTACAAAGGCTCCTCATCGAGTATAACAAAAGCCCCTGATCGAGTACAACAAAGGCCCCTGATCGAGTATAACAAAGTCCCCTGATCGAGTATAACAAAGCCCCCTCATCGAGTATAACAAAGCCCCCTCATCGAGTACAACAAAGGCCCCTGATCAAGTATAACAAACGCCCCTAATCGAGTATAACATAGTGCCCTGATCGAGTATAACAAAGGCCCCTTATCGAGTATTACAAAGGCCCCTAATCGAGTATTACAAAGGTCCCTGGTCGAGTACAACAAAGGCCCCTGATTGAGCAAACAAAGTCCCCTGATCGAGTATAACAAAGGCCCTTGATGGAGTATAACAAAGTCCCCTGATCGAGTATAACAAAGCCCCCTCATCAAGTATAGCAAAGCCCCCTGATCGAGTATTTCAAAGCCCCCTCATCGAGTATAACAAAGTCAATTGATCGAGTATAACAAATTCCCCGGATCGAGTATAACAAAGTCCCTTCATCGAGTATAACAAAGTCCCCTGATCGAGTACAACAAAGTCCTCTGATCGAGTATAACAAAGTCCACTAAACGAGTATAACAAATTCCCCTGATCGAGTATAACAATGCCCCGTGATCGAGTATAACAAAGTCCCCTGATCGAGTATAACAAAGACCTCTTATCGAGTATAACAAAGGCCCCTGATCGAGTACAACAAAGGCCCTTGATCGAGTACAACAAAGGCCCCTGATCGGGTATAACTAAGCCCCCAGATCGAGTATACCAAAGCCCCCTGATCGAGTATGCCAAAGGCCCCCGATCGAGTATAACTAAGGCTCCTGATCGAGGCCACTAATCAAGTAAAACAAAGACCCCATATCGAGTATAACAAATTCCCTTGATCGAGTATAACATCCGCCGATCGATTATAACAAAGGCCCCTGATCGAGTATAACATAGTCCCCTGATCGAGTATGACAAAAGCCCCTCATCGAGTATTACAAAGGCCCCTGATCGAGTATAAAAAAGGCCCCTCATCAAGGCCCCTGATCAAGTATAACAAAGTGCCCTGGTCGAGTATAACAAAGTCCCCTGGTCGAGTCTAACAAATTCCTCTGATCGAGTATAACAAAGTCCCCTGATCAAGTATAACAAATTCCCCTGGTCGAGTATAACAAAGTCCCATGGTCGAGTATAACAAAGTCCCTTGATCAAGTATAACAAAGGCCCCTGATCGAGTATAACAAAGGCCCCCGGTTGAGTATAACAAAGTCCTCTGATCGAGTATAACAAAGTCCCCTGATCGAGTATAACAAAGGCCCTTGATCGAGTATAATAAAGGCACCTAATCGAGTATAACAAAGTCCCCTGATCGAATATAAAAAAGTCAGCTCATCGAGTAAATCAAAGTCCCCTGGTCGAGTATATCAAAGTCCCCTGATCGCGTATAACAAAGTCCCCTGGTCGAGTGTAACAAATTCACCTGATCGAGTATAGCAAAGTCCCCTGGTCGAGCATAACAAATTCCCCTGATCGAATATAACAAAGTCCCCTCGTTGAGTATAACAAAGGCCCATGATTGAGTATAAAAAGGCCCCTCATCGAGTATAACAAAGACCCCTCATCGAGACTAACAAAGTCCTCTGATCGAGTATGACAAAGGCCCTTCATCGAGTATAACAAAGGCCCCTAATCGAGTATAACAAAGTCCCCAGATCGAGTATATCAAAGTCCCCTGATCGAGTATAACAAAGTCCCCTGGTTGAGTATAACCAAGTCCCCTTATCGAGAATAACAAAGGCCCCCGGTTGAGTATAACAAAGCCTCCTGATCGAGTATAACAAAGTCTCCTTATCGAGCATAACAAAGGCCCCTGATCGAGTATAACAAAGCCCCCTGATCGAGTATAACAAAGCCCCCTCATCGAGTATAACAAAGCCCCCTCATCGAGTACAACAAAGGCCCCTGATCAAGTATAGCAAACGCCCCTAATCGAGTATAACATAGTCCCCTGATCGAGTATAACAAAGGCCCCTTATCGAGTATTACAAAGGCCCCTAATCGAGTATTACAAAGGTCCCTGATCGAGTACAACAAAGGCCCCTGATTGAGTAAACAAAGTCCCCTGATCGAGTATAACAAAGGCCCTTGATGGAGTATAACAAAGTCCCCTAATCGAGTATAACAAAGCCCCCTCATCAAATATAACAAAGCCCCCTGATCGAGTATTTCAAAGCCCCCTCATCGAGTATAACAAAGTCCATTGATCGAGTATAACAAATTCCCCGGATCGAGTATAACAAAGTCCCTTCATCGAGTATAACAAAGTCCCCTGATCGAGTACAACAAAGTCCTCTGATCGAGTATAACAAAGTCCACTAAACGAGTATAACAAATTCCCCTGATCGAGTATAACAATGCCCCGTGATCGAGTATAACAAAGTCCCCTGATCGAGTATAACAAAGACCTCTTATCGAGTATAACAAAGGCCCCTGATCGAGTACAACAAAAGCCCCTGATCGAGTACAACAAAGGCCCCTGATCGGGTATAACTAAGCCCCCAGATCGAGTATACCAAAGCCCCCTGTTCGAGTATACCAAAGGCCCCCGATCGAGTATAACTAAGGCTCCTGATCGAGGCCACTAATCAAGTAAAACAAAGACCCCTAATCGAGTATAACAAATTCCCTTGATCGAGTATAACATCCGCTGATCGATTATAACAAAGGCCCCTGATCGAGTATAACATAGTCCCCTGATCGAGTATGACAAAAGCCCCTCATCGAGTATTACAAAGGCCCCTGATCGAGTATAAAAAAGGCCCCTCATCGAGGCCCCTGATAGTGAGTGAGTCGCCAGTCGCAGTCGGGAGCAGTCGCAGTCAGGAGCAGTAGCAGTCAGTCACAGAGCGAAGTGGAAGTCGGAGAAGGAACAGACACAGCTGATTGGCTAGTCATTGGACCTATCCCACCTTCCCACGTACCTTGGAAAACCAAAGCACCTGACTTCAATTCTCCAGCTGACAATTCTGTTGATTCGATCAACACATTGAGCCTCTCCTACAGTATCGGACCTCCCTTAGGAACCCCGAATGCTGCTGAGGGGCTTGGTGTGAAGAAAGAGTCATCAGTAAGTTTTCAGACCTTTTTCTACCACTCTAACCTTTATCTTCCGTGCCGTGAAAGGACCTATTCCCCTGTCAGCTGACGTACAGGGGAGTATTCGTCTGGAAACGCCCTCTGTCCCCACACCTCGCTAGTGCTTGTTTGTGTGAAGGGTGGAGGGTCAGCACAGCCTGCCGATTCGCCTGGGGACCCCTGTGATAGTGCAGGGCCTCCCCTACGTGAGGGGCGCAGGAAATTAGGGACTGTTAGGGGAGATCTCCATAAATCTCCAATTCAAACAGTTAACATGCCTTCAATTAAAATTAAAGTGGACCGTACCATCCAACCGTGCATGGACCTCGCCTCACTTATTTTCCAGCTGACCTGTATATTTCAGATCCGTTGCTTCACCAATGACGACATTATCAAAATATTTGTACAAACTGATGAAGATGCCGACCTATTCCACTCCCCAGCAATGAACAACAGACTGAGGGACAATGGCCTAACGGTCCTCAGTTCACCCGAATACCGCGCAAAATGCACCCTCATATGTAGAAAAGTCATCCCTCAGATCCTTGACAACCCTAACCTATTGACAGACCTCAACTCACAAAACACCCCCCAAATGACATATGCAGCCCGGATGGGAACTCTCCCCATGTTAAAAATCACTACGGCTACTCAAACTGACGCCATCAAATTAAAATCATACGGAATAAAAATCGGCAGCAATATCATCCCCTCAAGAGACATTGAATTCCAACACTTCATACAAGTACACCAATGTTTCAATTGCTAACAATTCGGGCACAACACCAACCGTTGCAGTAACACAATAACTTGCTCAAAGTGTGCCAATCAAGGCCACTCATACCGAAACTGCACTGCCACGGTAACTAAATGCTGCAACTGTAAAGGCCCTCACGCTGCCATCAGCAACAAGTGCAAAATCAGACTCGACAATAGCACAACACCACTCCCTCCCCGCCGACCTTCACCTCCTACAGCACCCCCCACAGCACCACCTCCACCTCCCCACCACTCACTCCCTACTGCCACGGCCCTCCCCACCCGCACTTGCTGGACCAACAACGTGACCGCCCCCCCACCCTCCTCCGACATGGATGCAAAAATCACCACCATCATACTTCTGGCACATACCCTAAGCAACGGAAACAGGTCTCTTTTTCTGAAACTGGCAATTGATGGTTTGAGGGAGAACGGCCTCCCTACCATACACATTCCTGATTCCTTCAGAACCGGTCCCGACCTCATCTTCCCCACTGCCCCCATCCCCGACCGGACCAGCATGCCACCCCCTCCCCCCAGAGAAACCACTGCAATCTCCCTCCGCCCCTCCACTTCTGCCATGCCCACACCTGACTTATCTCACCAACCTACTATTACCTCACCCCCCGGAGTAATCAGTCCAAAACCTCCCGACCCCTCCACCTTGACCTTGCCTACACCTGACTTTTCCCACACGACTACGATGAACTCCCGGACCACAAAAATCCGAACCAAACCCAATCTTCCCCTAACACCTCAGACTCCCAAGAATAAAATGGCTGCCCATCCCCCCACTGAACTGGTGGTCAAGACCACTAGACCTAAGAGGAAGAACACCTCCCCCCTTTCTTCCTACACACCTGACTGCAAAAGAATTATAAAATACACACATCCAACTAAATCTATAATTAAAGTAAATCTATTCGGCACTACCCCAAAGAAAACAGGAAACAACCCCGACACGAACCTAGCACACTCCACTCATCCTCCCGACTCCCCCACACACACAGTCACGTAACCGCCCATCCCTCACCTACATACACCTCACTCAGACCTCGCTCACAGTCACTCGACAAGTTAGACCTCATCCCTGCACCCCAGAATTTCAATCTCATATAAGTAACAAATTATACAACATGATCACCATTATGCAATACAACTGTAGAGCATATCACTCAAACAGACACGCCATCTCTCTCCTCATACAAGAACACAACCCAGACATCCTCCTCCTTAACTCAACATGCACAAACACCAAAATCAAGCACTTCTGCTACACAAGCAGACAATCACCCCACGAACTATTCGAGGGCGTTGCAATCCTCATCAGATCCTCCATGAAACACGAATTCATCACCAACTTTGCTTTCAAACACTTCATGGCCGCCAAGATCTACACTCAACACGGACAGATTATCATCTGCACAACATACTCAAGACCTAACTCGCGTATCCCCTTCACAGACCTAAACTCCATCTTTAACAACTCACACCTACCTGTAATACTAATGGCCGACCTCAATGCACACCACACCGCATTCCAACACAACCGCATCGACCCCCTTGGCCAACAACTACACGCTTTGGTCACTCACAAAAACCTTCACCACATTGGCCCTTTCTTCCCCACATTCTACGCTGCTCACGGCAAAGGCACTCCAGACATCGTCATCACCAACACCCCTGCCCTCCAATTCCAACACTACATCACTCCCGGCCCCCTATCAGGCTCAGACCACATTCCCATCACTCTTCAGCGGGACCAGGGGCCTTTGTTATGCTCGATAAGGGGACTTTGTTATATTCGATCAGAGGACTCTGTTATTCGCGATCAGGGGCCATGGTTATACTCGACCAGGGGACTTTGTTATACTCGACCAGGGGACTTTGTTATACTCGATCAGGGGCTTTGTTATACTCAACCAGGGGACTTTGTTATACCCGATCAGGTGGTTTTCTTATACTCGACCAGGGGTCTTTGTTATGCTCGATCAGGGGACTTTGTTATACTCGATCAGGGGCCGTTGTTATACTCGATAAGGGGACTTTGTTATGCTCGAACAGTGGCCTTTGTTATACTCGATCAAGGGGCTTTGTTATATTCGATTAGGTGACTTTGTTATACTCGATGAGGGGCATTTGTTATACTCGATCAAGGGCCTTTGCTATACTCGATCAGAGGACTTTATTAGACTCGATTTGGGGCCTGTGTTATAATCGATCTAGGGACTTTGTTATACTTGATCAGGGGAATTTGTTATACTCGACCAGGGGACCTTGTTAAACTTGATCAGGGGAATTTGTTATACTCGACCAGGACTTTGTTATACTCGATCAGGGGACATTACTATACTCGACCAGGGAACTTTGTTATACACGATCAGGGGATATGTTATACTCTATCAGGGGATGTGTTATACTCGATCAAAGGACTTTGTTATACTTGATCAGGGGACTTTGTATTATTTGATCAGGGGGTTTTGTTATGCTCAACCAGGGGCCTTTCGTATGCTCGATAAGGTGACTTTGTTATATGCGATCAGGGGACTTTGTTATTCTCGATCATGGGCCGTGGTTATGCTCGACCAGGGGACTTTGTTATACTCGACCAGGGGACTTTGTTATACTCGATCAGGGGACTTTGTTATACTCGACCAGGGGACTTTGTTATACTCGACCAGGGGACTTTGTTATAATTGATCAGGGGAATTTGTTATACCCGACCAGGGGACTTTGTTATACTCGATAAGGGGACTTTGTTATACTCGATCAGGGGACTTTATTATACTCGATCAGGGGCCTTTGTTATACTCGATCAAGGGCCTTTGTCATAATCGATCAGGGGACTTTGTTATACTCG
>NW_024734355.1:0-16426 GCF_018991925.1 Homarus americanus | reverse complement strand
AGATCAGCCTACTAGATCTACAAGGACAAAGTGTAAGAAAATGGAAGAACAACCTGAAAAAGAATCTGTGGCTTCAGAAAAACTTGGTCTATGTTTATTTCTTACTGAATCTGAAGATGAGAAAGACGGCAAATCATCTCAGGTTGTACAGAAATCACCACTTGTTAGGTCTGTTCCATCAGTAACATCTATGAAGCCATCACAATCAGCGACCTCCTATACCTCTGAGAATACTGTAATGGCTGCTTCATCTACTCAGAACACAGAAATTGGGCCGGTTCGCCGGATAATCGATCTAAGGTGCGCCAGTTGCCAGCTTTATTATTAAGCCCTTGTCCATCGTCGTCAACTGTCCAAGTTGTTACTCCAGGTAGTCCAGTACACATTAGTTTTAAGCGTGCTTGCTGTACACCAAATTCAGACAAGGACTCTCCAATGTCTTCTACTGTACGCCAGAAGGGGACACGCGCGATGACCCCTGTAAAACATTCTCCACGAACATTTGCTGGGCGAGTGATGCTCTCGAGGTGTAATAGGTGGAGAATAGTAATATACAGTATAATGATTGTAAAATGTGCAGATAATGGCCACAGACAATAAAATTATTTCATTAAAGGAACAGTATACAAGTTAAAGTGAGGGAGGAGGATTGAGTGGTTCACTAAGGTCAAAGTTACTATGTTCATGAAATGTACTCTTTTGTCCCCTGCTGCTTTGCAAAATATGAGGACTAGATTTTAGTTATCCATCTCTCCAACTGTTATCAAAATTTAAGAACTCTAAAGTATGCACAGTACAGTTGGTCCTCACATTACGCGGTTAATGTAACCCGGAGGGTCCCGCGGAAAGTGAGGAACGCGTAAAGTGAACAACATAACATATGGGATTAATTGAAATGGAGTCCAGGCCGATCCCCAAACTCCACTTTTTGACGACACACAACTATGTTGTAGTAAAAATATTATCTTAACTTTATGATGGCATGCACACACAATTAATAATTAAGAGAAATATAAATAATATTAGGTTTTTTAACACTTACATTAGTAGAAAAGATGGCTGGGCACACGGGGATGGGGGGTTGGTTCCGAAGCAGGGGGCAGATTATTGGCCCTCACCTGTATCACTGGTATCAATTGTATCACTATCCACCACAGAGGCTTGCAGGGCCTCTTTGTTAAACCCCTCAAAGTCCATATAAGTCCATATCCTCACTATAATTATCACTATCACTGACTTGGGCCGGTTGTGGTGGGTGGCGGGTAAAGAACTCGGTAATGTTTTGATGACTGGGCGACCTTGTGCGCACCATTTTCGCGCCTCTTACACAACATGGCGGATGGCGGGAGGTTTGGATCCAAAAATGGCGCGGCTTGCCAGCCGCTCTCCGCGTAATGGGGTTCACGATCGCGGAATGTAAGAATGTTAGGTTCTGGCAAGGCACCGCGTTAACGGTGAAACGCGGAATGCGGGACCGCTTAATGTGAGGACCAACTGTATTTTATTTTGAAACTTTACCAAAGTATGCATTAGCAAAGCCTTTATTTTTTATACCTTATGCCAATTTTTAGTCTTCCCTTTATAGTCAGGGGCATAACCAGAGATCAAGGTGAAGATCAGACTTATAAACAAACTTTGTGATTGCTCTGAAACTTTCGACAGTATAGCATGTTTCCCCATGATCTTAAGCAGTCAGTGGTGTGAAGAAGTCAGGAGTAAAGTGATATTGGGAAAAGGTGATCTCTCTCTGATAATCTTGTTGTAATCAGTCAACAATTGTAAAAACATTGTTGATCTGTAAAGTTGACATTGTCTGGTAGTGGAGTATATTGTGTTGATATTTCAAGATAATTTCCATATTAGTTAAAGAGTTACAGAAGGATATAAGTTGTTTATTATATATTGAAGATGAACTTTCCCTTATAAGTTAGACCTCAATCGGGACTGTGCATGACACTTTGTCTTTTGGCGATGCAAGTTGCACCAGTGTGTCATGGGGATATTTTCATTGGTTAAGAAGTTGTGGAGTGAATACAGACAGATTTCTGTACTGTATCCAGGGTACTGCTGTAACCTTGAAGGTTAAGTCCCCACTTGGTCCATGACGTATTGCCTGGCAGTTGCTACATTGTGTTAATGTACCTTGATATCCTTTTTGGTTCATAGGTTTCAGGGTGGACATGAACACTTCATTAATATGCCTAATTTTATCCTTGAAGATACGGACAAAATATTATTTGACAAATTTCATTCCACTTATGCATAATGTGGTAAAGCTTCATTAAGATGCAATATTTCATAGTTTTAAAGTTATGGTCCTGGAGGGAGGGAGGGAGGGACAAATAGCCTAATTCTGCAGTGGTGGTGAACAAATCTGTTTCTGTTTAATTAAAAAAACCTGTTATACAAAGTAGGTTTACAGTAAAGTGGGGCCATTTGTTTTTAGGATACTTTTATTATTTTCCTGGTGGGGGTGGAGATGACATCATGCCAGTATCATTTTGATCTCTACATTTGCATTTTTTTTTAGTTTATTTAATCAATTTATCATATTTCAGCTCAAAAACAGGCTGTACTGTACGAGAATTGGCAACTGCATATCAGAATCACATTGGAGAAACCCTTAATGAGGTTGAAGAGCTAACTTCTGAGGAGTGTGAGGTGTGTTTATAAGTGGTTGAGTTCGTTACTCTGGTAAAAAAAAAATGTATACAGTATAGTCTTCATTTGCGCGGTCAATTGAACCCGTGGAGGTCCGCGTAAAACGTGTAAACGAAATAACAGAACATATGGGATTAATTGAAATAGAGACTGGGCCGACCCCCAAACTACACTTTTTCTGACACAATAGTACGTTGTAGTAAAAATAACATCTTAATTTTATGATGGTATGCATACACAATTAATATTTAAAAGAAATATCAATAATATTAGGTTTTTTAACACTTACATTAGTAGAAAAGATGGCTGGGCACACGAGGATGGGGGGTTGGTTCTGAGGCAGAGGGCAGATTAATTGGCCCTCACCTGTATCACTTGTATCAATTGTATCACTATCCACCACAGAGGCTTGCAGGGCCTCTTTGTCAAACCCCTCAAAGTCCATATCCTCACTATCACTGACTTGGGCTGGCCGTGGTGGGTGGTGGGTGAAGAACTCGGTAATGTTTTGTTGACTGGGTGACCTTGTGTGCACCCTGCCCGCGCCGCTTTCCGCGTAAATGATGGAATGAACCGTGTAAATAAAAATTGCCAGTCTGGCAAGGTGCCGCGTAAATGACCAAACGCTTAAGCCGAGACTATACTGTATATATATTTTTAATCCTCCCAGTATAAGTCAGTGAGTTGTGAGTAATTTTATTGCTTGTCCATGACTCCTGTATTTGTGATGGCCACATAAAGCAAATATCCATTTCTGTTTATATAATGGCTATTTTATCTTTCAGGTAACACACTCCCCAGCTCATGTAACACGACATGCACGAGTTAGACATGCAAAGGTGAGAAGCTCCTCTTGGTTATATGTAAACTTTTAGAAAATATAGTACAGTATTTGAGAAATTATTACTAAACCTGACATGAATATAATAGGTTGAGGTGCATTTGTACAGGGAGTAAGTTACTAATGCAAATTAGACTTACACTACAGTAATTGAAGGAAAAGCCATTGACTATGCTAGTGAACAGGACGTTGTCTCTTGCCAGAAGTCATTAATGTTTAAAGATATTTATTGCCACCACCAACAGGGTCATGTGAATAGGCCTTTCAGCAAGCTGTCTTAAGTTGCCATTTCTGACTGTTGGCATACTTAATATGAGTCTTTTCCATGACAATTCATAGGGCTGCCATGATTTTTATGTTCAAGTGTTTAAGGTACCATTCTGGGTGAGTTTGTATTTTTCTTGGGTGCAATCTGATATGCACAGGGACTGTCACTTAGTCTAAAGATATAAGGCTAACCAACCATTTACAAGAGTTTCCAATTTACCTTTTTTCTTCCCTTTTAGATATTACAAATAATATATGATTGCTATATCTCATGGTTGTTAGCTTTCAATCAGTCCTGACCCAAAAGGACGTGAGTTTCTGATAGTAATCATTGAAATTTGTAAATGGCTTCATTATGTGTGTTATGTTTTTGTGTATTTCGAGTGTTTCTGGCATGACCATTTTGTTCTTGAGGTTTCTGTTTCCCTTGATATGCCCTATGTATACAGTATAGGAGCAGAGAATAGAAAATTACAAAATGTAGATAGAATAATAGTGTAAATTACATAAAATGTACTATTTAACATTAATGAAGAACTTATTACTGTACTGTTACGATTATATATTCATTTCTAGAAGCCTCAAATGTTCCTTTAACAGGGTGAGAGTTCAACAAGAACTATCGCTCGCAGGAGTTTAAAACGTGCCCTAGAGATTGCAAGAGGTGCCGAGTTGAAAAAAGCAATGAAATATTCGGAGGTTTGATTTTTTCAGTACTGAGAGCATTTACTTGGGCTAACATACAGTACTGTAATGTAAGGGTATTGTTAATTAGGAGGTGGTAATATTAGAAAGGGGAAATTAATGGGTTCACAGGGAATTACAGTATATTGGTGCTTATTGTTTATCAGAACTATTTCACCATTAAACAGCTAATAAATGTTTAATGTTCGTGAGTTGTAATGGGTTGTGGAGGTTGTGTTGATTTATATTTGCAAAGAAGCTATTCGGGTTTACTTACATTTTGAAATGTGCAGATATAATGGCCCTTTCCCCCAAAAAACTAACTTTACTTTAATCATTGATATCTTATGAAATGATAGTGTGCTGTATTTGCATCACCTGGCTGTATTTATATACAGTATACTATCCTTCATATATGGTCACTCTATGTATGTATTGTATATTGGTGCATCCCTCTTAATGGCCAAAATCCACATGTACAGCACCTAGAATTTGAAATTCCTTTTAGTTATTAAACTTGTAGTATGGTAAGCATTTCCTTTGTGCATCTTTGTTCTTAGATTAGTTCTTCCTGTTCATCCACAATTTCTTCCTCACTTGTATAGCAGTAAACATAGAATTTTTTTAAATAAAGTATGTTTCTTTTTCATGGGACTACTTTGCCACTACCAAACCCTATTATTTTGAGTGAACTCTACCTACTTAAATGCATTCTTTGTAAAGTACAGTAGATAGCAACTGTACACTCTTCAAGTTTTCGATGTCCATTCTTACAATGAAACCTCCATATAATGGATTCCTCTCTCCATATAATCTGTTAGATGGGGTTTCATATCAAATGGATCCTCAATACAAGAGACTTTTATCTCTATCTAACATACTGTAGTTCATTAGATGTGGGATTCACATAAAACGGGTCCTCTATATAGCGGAGTCTCCTTTCTACATTGTCCGTTAAATAGAGGTTTCACTGTACAGTAATTTAATTTTGCAATGGGTAACAACAAACAGTATAGTACAAGTATTGCACCCTTTTTTACTCATAAACCTTATTACCAGACTTGAATCAATCAGAACTGTACTGGTATAATTGCAGATTTATGAAATGTATGTACAGTACAGTATTTATATTTACTGTACGAGGCAGTGGTGAAAGATTACTGTATTAAATGAATGGTTTGATTAATGTTAGTCCTCATATACTGAGATCACATACTGTACTGTACTGGGAATGGTAATTATTGGAGAGCGGTTCTTAGTATGACAGCACTTGACGTATATACCAATATTGTTAACAGTGGCCTGGCATTCTTAAAAAAAAAATTACTTTTGTGATGTGGTTTAATCAAAGATGGCATTTATTGTTTAGCTTTAATCAAGAATATTAAGTTGTTAATCCCTGGAATGTTCTTCAATGGTGGCTTCATCATATCTTCATTGTTTTATGCCCATTTCTCTTGTCAGGTTTCTATCTCTCGGATAATTCGTGACTTCTCCCCATGTCAGAATTACCTGTAAGTATTTCATAGTTAAATTTATGGAGGGGTTAGTGTATGTTCCATCATATTAAGATAAATCAAATGCATGCAGCAAATTTCGTGTTTCATCTTGAAAAAAAGCTGAACTATGTCAATAATATATTAACTCACTGTATTTATTTCAGACTCCAGACTCCCAGAGAGTTCGGATAAAGCCCCCTGCCAGAACCCCACCTGCAACTTGTCCTTCAGATAAGGTACTGTATTTTCAAACTTGGGTGTTTTTTTGTATTTTTCTTATTACTGTTATAGTTGTGCTGTCCAACTGAGTCATAAACTCAATTAAAAGAGATATAAATAGGGATTAAAAATATAAGGAGTGAGCTTGATCATCTTTATTTCTCTTCCACAATTTGGTGATGTGAACTACAGGCAGTCCCCGAGTTATGAATGGGATCCAATACATTCACTACAAAAATCTCTAAGATCCCATATTTTACATTACTTTACTTTCATTATTCTGTATTGTTTAACATCACTTTATTTACAGTATTTACATTATTTGTTATGTATGGGATATTATTGTTGTTTTATATGGATGGGATTCTATACTTTAATCTCTTCTACTTATCACTTCAACTGGAAGAAGCAGTTGCTGAGCATTTAGACATTTTGGAAAGGTCGGCATTTGCTAAACTCCAGGGGAATTGTAGCAGTAAGTGGATATGTCCTTGATTTGAGTGACATCTTGTTTGCAGCTGGGGAAATGTGCAGTAGTATTACATACTGCATATGGTATACTCTATATACAATATACACTTTCCTTTGTTCTGAATGATGCCTTTACTAAATTTTATAATTGATATATTTTTTTCCTATGTAGGTTATTCGACCAAAGAAGATTTTACTCAGCAGCAGCAGCAGTACCCATGGTAGCTCTCGTGATACACCAAAAACTTTCTCAAGAAGTCGGCTGATGCTTACCTCGTCATCCTCGGTAAAACACAAAATACAAAAGGTTTTGCATACAGTATTTATTATATACAGGAACACCCTGGTTAATGAGAGGGCTAAGGACTGACGGCAGTTGTTTAAAACCTGAAAAGTAATTCACTATAGCACTGTTCGTCATACACCGATGTTACTGAAAATAGATTCAAGACATGGCAACAGTGCAGCAGCAACTGCAACATTAGAAATATATAATTCTTATGCTAACAGCCATTATATTTTAGTGTATTTTGTTCTAAGTCTTTTAATGAATAAGATAATAACTGTAGCAGTATTTTATTTTTATTATCAAAAGTATCAGGTAAATTGGACTCTCTCTCTCTCTCTCTCTCTCTCTCTCTCTCTCTCTCTCTCTCTCTCTCTCTCTCTCTCTCTCTCTCTCTCTCTCTCTCTCTCTCTCTCTCTCTCTCTCTCTCTCTCTCTCTCTCTCTCTCTCTCTCTCTCTCTCTCTCTCTCTCTCTCTCTCTCTCTCTCTCTCTATCTCTCTCTCTCTCTCTCTCTCTCTCTCTCTCTCTCTCTCTCTCTCTCTCTCTCTCTCTCTCTCTCTCTCTCTCTCTCTCTCTCTCTCTCTCTCTCTCTCTCTCTCTCTCTCTCTCTCTCTCTCTCTCTCTCTCTCTCTCTCTCTCTCTCTCTCTCTCTCTCTCTCTCTCTCTCTCTCTCTCTCTCTCTCTCTCTCTCTCTCTCTCTCTCTCTCTCTCTCTCTCTCTCTCTCTCTCTCTCTCTCTCTCCTCTCTCTCTCTCTCTCTCTCTCTCTCTCTCTCTCTTTCTCTCTCTCTCTCTCTCTCTCTCTCTCTCTCTCTCTCTCTCTCTCTCTCTCTCTCTCTCTCTCTCTCTCTCTCTCTCTCTCTCTCTCTCTCTCTCTCTCTCTCTCTCTCTCTCTCTCTCTCTCTCTCTCTCTCTCTCTCTCTCTCTCTCTCTCTCTCTCTCTCTCTCTCTCTCTCTCTCTCTCTCTCTCTCTCTCTCTCTCTCTCTCTCTCTCTCTCTCTCTCTCTCTCTCTCTCTCCTCTCTCTCTCTCTCTCTCTCTCTCTGTCTCTCTCTCCCTTTACCAAGTGGTGGGTCAGAGCTCCGCCCACAATTGTGTGAAATGAGTGACGAACAGTGCTATAGAAACCTTGTCATCATGGGGGTTAGGTTCTGAACTGCTTCACAAAACCCCAAGTTTGCTATGATTTTGCCTAAAATAAAGATTACAAACTCCTGTGACTTTCATACTATATTTGCCAGTGTATGTTTGTATTTTTCAAATTCTTTTTACTGTATTATTATTATTATTATTATTAATATTTTCATTCTTCATAATCAAGTTTTGAAGTTTAATCATGTTTTATTACAGAAATTTGGTGACCCAAATGAAGCTAAATACCCAACGAACATAGTTACTGGAATAACATCATTCATCAAAATACAACCAGCAAAGCCATCACGTGAGGAGAAGCGACAAACAGGACTGCAAAAGAAGAGGGATCGAGAGGATGAGACGATAAAAAAGAAAGAAGAATTATTAAAATTGAAAGCAGAGGGGCAGAAAAGGTTGGTCAGGAGATAAATATCTAGAAATATGAAAGTCAGAGCTGTTCTTAGGATTCATAATTCAAGTTTTATCTGAGTGTCAAATGGATTGTTGCATGAATAATGGGAGAACAAGGTGTTGGGTGGTTTAATGAATCTTGTATGAATTGTCATTAATTTTATTCAATTATTATTTTATAACAGACGCAACGAGGAAAGGATGAAGCGGGTACAGGAAGCTCGTGAAGAAAGAGAGCGTAAGGCTATAGAAGCAAAGAAACAACAAGACAGAGATAGAAAGAACAGAGAGGAGCGACTAAGAGAACAGCAGCAGCAGCACAGAAAGCAGCAACTTCTTGCTAAGAGACGTGCAGAAGAGGCTAGAGTTAAGAAGATTAAAGAACAGGTAGGTTTAAGCAGTAACCTTGGAAATTAAATTATTCATAGTTGCGTTGAATTTAAAACTCTCGTATATATTTACTATACAGTAAACCCTCGATAAATCAGCACATCTGGGCTCTGGCCTTGCTGAGGTATACCAGATTCTGACTTATCGAGGCCTTTCCCCCTTCATACAAAAATCATCGACCCATATGTGTGTGTGTACAGGTAATTACTAAATATACAAAAAGTAACACTTACCAGCACTGCAGGCGAAGAATGGAGCATCATTGTAGGTGACACAGAGGTATGGTAGGTGACACAGAGGTATGGTAGGTGACACAGGCATGGTAGGTGACACAGGCATGGTAGGTGACAGGCATGGTAGGTGACACAGGCATGGTAGGTGACACAGGCATGGTAGGTGACACAGGCATGGTAGGTGACACAGGTGTGGTAGGTAACACAGATTCATGGTAGGTGACACAGAGGTATGGTAGGTGACACACAGGCATGGTAGGTGACACACAGGCATGGTAGGTGACACACAGGCATGGTAGGTGACACACAGGCATGGTAGGTGACACACAGGCATGGTAGGTGACACAGAGGTATGGTAGGTGACACACAGGCATGGTAGGTGACACACAGGCATGGTAGGTGACACAGAGGTATGGTAGGTGACACACAGGCATGGTAGGTGACACAGAGGTATGGTAGGTGACACACAGGCATGGTAGGTGAGACACAGGCATGGTAGGTGACACAGAGGTATGGTAGGTGACACAGGCTACCAGATATGCCGAGATTTTTGCTGTTGACAACACAATATACATAATGTATGTCGTTTCTCACTCTTGATTTTTTTTTTTTTACTATTTACGGTTATTTATTATTATTACTGTTATTTTGTTTATTAAAATTTTTATTAATTTTAATTAATTAATTATTATTATTACCCCCTGTATTATTATTATTATTATTATTATTATTATTATTATTATTATTATCATTATTATTATTATTATTATTATTATTATTATTATTATTATTATTATTATTATTATTATTATTATATCTTCGCCCCCCCCAGGCCCTGATGTGGGTCAAGTGACCTGTGCCCGGGTGGGCTAATCCCCGTAAAAAAAAAGAAACCATTCCGAGAACATATCCATGCCGAGTTGTATAAAATTCCGAGTTATCGAGGGTTTACAGTATATTAAAAGTCAGGTTACATACACTTCATCTTTCTGTGTATTTTTTCTTTAAAATGATTGTGACTCCATTTCTAATTTATGAAACCAGGAAGAAGAACGAAGGAAACAGGAAGAGGAGTCAAGGAAATTAAAGGAAGAAGAAAAGCAAAATGAGGAGGAAAAACTATTATATCTGGCAGAGCAACGCCGTCGTCAAGAGGAAGAAAGGAAACGGTAAGTGTATTAAATAAAATTACAGTAAACCCTGCCAATACTGTACCAAACTAATCCATACAAGCTCTGTCCATTATTGGGAGAATTTTCATTTTCCCCCATTCCCCACCACATGATTTATGGCTATAACAGGCTCTGTTGCAATGAAGACTGTCTATCAAATGAGAGCCCTGCTATGTTAGACAGCTACTTCTACAGTGGCACCTTTTAATTGATGGATCTCCACAGGTACTCTGTGTGGGAAAATTTCTGAATACCAAGTTATTTCTGGGGAATATCACCTTATTTAATACCATTGTAGTGCAATAACCCTATCTGGTGTCAAGCAAGTGTGTTTTCAATTACAGTTTTTGTGCTTATCTTGTAAGCACTTTCTTCCATAGGAAACACAGCTGGTAAGGTACCATTTTGGTGGTTTCATGGTACCGTACATTTTATTCATTGCCCACTGCACAAACTGGAGACCATAACTCCACTGGTTGCTTTTATTAATGCACATCCAAGTACCTCAGTTTTGCTCGCCTGGTGCACCTCTCACTTCACTGAGGATTGCTCATTTTGGAACAAGCTGTGTACAGCCATCTCTCAATTTATATGGTAGTTACGTTCTTGAGAATGACCGTGTAAATCAAACCTAATTATCCCATAAATAAAGGAAATGGCGGGGGTTAGGGGAAGCGCTCCCTAAAAACTTTAATTTGTGGATCTATTTCCTTCAGTATGTTTTTTTTACAAAAATATATTAACAATAATAATACAATAATAGAAGCAAATCTAATAATACAGTAGTAAGAAAATAGATTTTAAATGAAAATTTGTGCGAACGTAAACATTGAATGATGGCTGAGATGGCATGCAGGAACTAGTGGTGGAGGAGAGGTGGGGGTTACTGGGGGAGTTAGTCATTTGAATCAGATGACAGAGCAGGTGAATGGGGAGAAGTGGGAGCTTTCGAGTTACCATATGTTGATGGCTGAGGTTAAGGTGATTGTTACTCTTTCCTTTTTTGTAAAGTAGGAAAGCAATGAGATGTAGAACTATGCTGCCTGGCGCAATGGGACTCTTTTGAAAACTGTGTTATTTAAAAATAGGTGTTAACTTAATGCTAGTGTTATTTTAAGAACATGCTAATTAAATCCGTGTAAAGTGAGAGGTGACTATACTGCTCCGAGCCCTCATGTCTGTGACTCATCTGTGAGGGTGTGTAAATTCATAAAATTAGAGAGATAATTCAAATTTTAAGTAAAAACAGGGAGTGAAGCTGTTCCATACATTCCCCGCTGCTGGGCGAAGTTTGCTGGTGGTGGACAATAAGATATCATTTGGGTCGTATGTGCTTTATAATATTTGTATGTCTTATCTCAAGCATAATGGCTTTTATTGCACTTTTCAATTGAAACGTTAATCATGACCCCACTTATTCGCAATTTATATTTTAACAGGCATATTCTATACTTAGTTCAGTATCTGTATTCGCTTATCCGCAAAGCGAATTAGAAAATTGAAAGAAATAATTTCAATATGCTACAGTAAATTTGTTTCAAACTGCACAAGCTAACTAGCTGCTGCACTCGTACTGTATTCCTCTGTCAGAAGTAGTGCTTGGCAGAGATGCCAGGTACGATGCTGTTACCAGCTATGGACTTCTGACCCCAAGACTCGGCTGATTATGCTGTAAATTTTGTTCCTCTTTAATGGTCGTTAATTATGCCTGCATCTCTCTTCATTTCCAATTTAATGGAATATTTCTGCTGGTTACTGTCATTTAATTTGGTTTATTTTAGGCATGATAAAGGATTAATGTGTGGCTGTGCATTATTGCATATATAATGTGCTTGGTGGGATTTTTTGGGTGGAGGCCATATGTGTTTTCATAATGGAGTTTTGTTTTCTATGTATGATGATATTTAACTTTTCAGGAGCAAAATAAGGAACATGCTGGAGGTGTGTGTCATCTCTGGTGCTTGGTGGCTCAAGCTATGTGAGCAGGCTGCATAGTTAATTGTTTTTGCTGTGTATTCATACACCAGGCCATGCGAAAGAGTTCTCTCTGTCTGCTTTGATCTGTTGCGTTGTGTGGTAGTGTCGATACTGTGTCAAAATTTTTTTCGTATTGCCTCCTACTCATTCACACATTTTATACACACAATCACAAAGTTTAGTAATTATTAACAACATTTGTGTCGGTGTGTCTTTACAGTAAGTGAATTTTTTACACCCATGGTGAATCAATATTCTATGCTTATTTTAACCCATAACTGGTCATTAACGTTCAATTACGTGATCACCGATATTATTATCTCTGGTCAGTCACGTATTAGAACGTTTTCCAAATCTGCTTTTCCCGCACCTTTGAAATTGAGTCTAGCTACCATAATCTGTTTGTGTAAATGTTCCCCCCCCCTCCCATCTCTCCCCAGGGGGCCCCACCCTCCCATCTCTCCTCACAGTCAAGGCCCTGGGACTACACAGTAGTCTCTCGATAGCCATGGCATGTGAACGTAACCGGTCACTCAATCAGGTTGAGACATACTCTAAATTATTTGGTAGGGGTGAAGATGAGTATAGATTGACAGAGGCATGCATTGATAGGGATATTGAACGTGATGATAATGATAGTGACTAAGACTATGTGTTTGAACAAGAGGAAAACAACACTGATAAACAGCAAGTAGAGGAGAGAGGGTTGGTGTCCTCTTCATCTCCAGGAACGTCCAGTACTCCCTCCATTTCACCTACCCCTACCAGTCCGTCCCACTGTATAGTTACATCCACCCACACCCCTTCCTCCCTCCTACACTAGCTCCCTCCCTCCCTCCCATACTGCTACCTCCATCCCACCCTGTTCCCTCTCTCACATGCCTTCCACCTACATTGCTCCCTCCCTCCCTACCTCCCTCCCTCCCTACCTACCTACCTCCCTCCCTCCCTCCTACAGTGTGTGTGTGTGTGATCATTATGTATATATGTGGCTGCAAGACAAACCAGTAGTACTGTGACAGCACTGGAAGCGAGTAGAGGTTTGGGAATACTACACCAGCCCTGGATTTAAATGTCTCGCAGCACCTTTAAACGAGGCAGATTTTCAAGTGTCATTTTGGGGTGTTTGGGCCATAAAAGAAAAATATGATTATCCCCGACCAGGGGGTTGGGAGGGATACCATGGATGTATAATAATGTGACCTTTTTGCAGGCTAAAGATGCTTGGCTAATAAAATGTGTTTCTGCAGTGTTGTTTTGTATTGTATTATGGTATTATACTTATTTTAATACATTACACCTCCACCAATTATATAATTATATTAATTCTTATGGGAGAAATTATCCTGATATTCGCAAAGAATTTTAGGGACACATCATTTGCAATGACCGGGGTATTAACATATTATTGATGCCTATGTAAAATATGTTGAAATTTCTGTGTCATAATGATCAAGGGAATAATTTTAATTATGCCCTTTGTCCTTGAAAACGTCAATAACATGCCATCTTTGCCTGGAGAGAGAGAGATAGGTTCAGGGTAACAACACCAATGAAAAAGAAAGTGTAATTTTCTCCCTCTCTCTCTCTCTCTCAATATTTTTGGTCTATTACAATCAGAACAAAATTTTAGAGGGAATGTGTATAACATCTTTATGTAAGGGACATTATAATCAATACTCGGTGGTAGATGTAGCGCATGATCTCATCACAGCTGGTGCTAAATTATTTGTTTAGTTTCGATTCTGATTCGTTTGGAAGGAGAGACAGGCTTTTTGAGGTGGTTGTACGTACATCCACACTAAGTTAAACACTCAGTATTTCCTCTTAAGAATAATAAAAAAAACTATTAATATACAGTAAAAGTCCAAAAATCCGGATGCCAGAAATCCGGACCACCCGAGAATCCGGACTTTTCGAAAACTCAAACTTTTTTTTTTTTTTTTTTTTTAGCTGGCTTTTGTGTGTATGTGCGCATGCGTGAGCGCCACAGCTGCACAGCGACAACAAGCGATCGCCACTTTAAAACGAGCAATCAAACTGTGACAACGTATGTAATTTTGAGTCCTACTCTTTCCATTTACAAAGCCCATAATAATGGCTCCTGAAGTAGATAAACTCCGTTGTGTGAAGAGAAAGAAAAACACGTTGAAATTGGGTGACAAACTTTAAATAATTAAAATAGAACGTGGTGTGAGCAATACTGTTCTAATGGAAACATACAACATTGTAAAGTCTACAATTTATGATATAAAAAAGGCAAAGAATAAAATTCTAGAATTCACAGCTTTTTCTTTAAAACTGCTCATTTTGATAAATGAAGCATGCTATATTTGCTAATGAATAAACTATCAAAATGTATCTGTTCATCTCTTCTTTATTCCTCCTTAAATTTGAATTTTAAAAGTACTGCCTGAGAATCCGGAAAATCCGAAAATCTGGACTGACCCAATCCCCAAGCAGTCCGGATTTTTGGACTTCTACTGTATTTAGATAATCTTTAACAACATATTGTATTGGATGCTTCTTATTATTAACAATAATACCATATATGTTTAACCATGAGAGACTTAAGCTTGTACTACAAATACATATAGTACACTATATATACGGTATATATTTAATATGACAGGTAGGTTAATTAACCCACGTAAAAAAATCTAAAAAAAAAAATTCCATTGATGTTTTTGTTTTTAATTGCACCAGTGAAGTCATGATTAATTTATTCTGCTTTATTAGTTATTGAAGAAACTGTAGTATATCAGAAAAATTTTCTTTTGTAGAAAAATTGCTGAGGTAGAACGCATCGCCCGTGAGAAAAAGGAGTTAGAATACCTTAAATTGCTTGAAGCACAGCGCATTGCTGAGTTACAACAAGCTAAATTGACAAGCTCAGCAGTTAAAAAGGTAAAAACTAAAGTACTTATTTTCCTTTTGCTGCATTATTTAACAATTGGTAATTAATGCAGAACTTCCTTTAGATAACATCATCTTTTGCTCAGTTCTGTTTAATGTGTTATTATGCCTGTATTCCATCAGTATTCCTCTAATCCTTTTCTCAAATTTATTATTTCTTAGCTCCTTAGTAACATCTTCATGTCCACTTTCCACATGAACCTGTAGCTTCAGTGCTCAGGTTAGTTTGTCAGCATTCTCTATTGTATTTTGTTGATTATTATGTTGTAATGCTTTTATTCATCTTATGATTATATATCTCACACTGTAATTTTCCTACAGATTGCACTAGCTGATAACAAGGAAACTGGACTAAATCATACATTCACTTTAAGTGATAACAAGGAAAATGGTCTTAATACCACATTTTCCAAAACTACTGGACCGTCTCAGTCAAGTTCTACTGGGAAAAACAAAGATAGTTATGACATTACACCAAACTCCAAGAAATATAAGAAAAATATTAATAATTATGATATAAATGATATTGAGAGTGATGACTCAACTGATGAGGACAGTGCTCCTAAGAGGAAAATTCCTCCCTGGGCTATGAGTAAGTTTAAAATTTGGATATTAATTTTTTCCTATTGTTTGGGATTTTATGAATAGAATATGTAATGGTTACATACTTATAGATTGTTGTATCAGACACATTGCAGTAGTTATATTGTACAACCTCCCTCGGTATTTTTGTTCCATAGTAAGGCAGGTTGAAAGTGCAAACAATGGCAATTAAAGTTTGTATGATGTAGACTCAAGTTCTAGATTAATTAATTTATTTACATTTTCATCTTGGATTATCTGCTATTGTTTGATGTCTTTCCAGCAACATAAGTGAAACTAAGTTTCTAATGCACTGATAATTGTGGTAATTAGCACTGTCTTGCCTTTCCACTGAGGTTGAGTTGGCAGCAGCATAAACATATCATACTGTTAGTCTCCTTCAACATGATGAAGTACACTGACTCATTCACACAAAGAATATTGCCCATGCTGTATGGCAAAACTTGAGGGATTGCCTTTAATCCTGCCATAATGATAAATTAGCGAGCACAATTTTTCTAAGCTGAAACCCCGCCGTGAAATAGTTAAGCAAATATTTGGGGAAAACTTTTAAAAGGATAAAGTTTTATGATGTAGATGGCTGGGTAGTACCAGTGTAATGTTATATTGATGGAGAACAACTAAAAGGAAAAAAAAAAAAAAAAAAAAAAAAAAAAAAAAAAAA
>NW_024734354.1:0-2533 GCF_018991925.1 Homarus americanus | reverse complement strand
AGGAGCAGGAAGGATACTTATAGTAGTGTTTCAAGGAGCAAGAAGGATACTTATAGTAGTGTTTCAAGGAGCAGGAAGGATACTTAGAGTAGTGTTTCAAGGAGCAGGAAGGATACTTATAGTAGTGTTTCAAGGAACAGGAAGGATACTTATAGTAGTGTTTCAAGGAGCAGGAAGGATACTTATAGTAGTGTTTCAAGGAACAGGAAGGATACTCATAGTAGTGTTTCAAGGAGCAGGAAGAATACTTATAGTAGTGTTTCAAGGAGCAGGAAGGATACTTATAGTAGTGTTTCAAGGAGCAGGAAGGATACTCATAGTAGTGTTTCAAGGAGCAGGAAGGATACTTATAGTAGTGTTTCAAGGAGCAGGAAGGATACTCATAGTAGTGTTTCAGGGAGCAGGAAGGATACTTATAGTAGTGTTTCGAACCCAGGAAGGATGCTTATAGTAGTGTTTTCAAAAGGAGCAGGAAGGATACTTATAGTAGTGTTTCGGAGCAGGAAGGATACTTATAGTGAGTGTTCAAGAAGCAGGAAGGATACTTATAGTAGTGTTTCAAGGGCAGGAAGGATACTTATAGTAGTGTTTCCAAGGAGCAGGAAGGATACTTATAGTAGTGTTTCAAGGAGCAGGAGAGGATGCTTATAGTAGTGTTTCAAGGAGCAGGAAGGATACTTATAGTAGTGTTTCAAGGAGCAGGAAGGATACTTATAGTAGTGTTTCAAGGAGCAGGAAGGATACTTATAGTAGTGTTTCAAGGAACAGGAAGGAAACTTAAGAGTAGTATCTCAAGGAGCAGGAAGGAGTGTTTCAAGGAACATGAAGGAGAGTGTTTCAAGGAACAAGAAGGATACTTATAATAGTGTTTCAAGGAGCAGGAAGGAGAGTGTTTCAAGGAGAATGAAGGAGAGTGTTTTAAGGAACAGGAAGGGAGTAGTGTTTCAAGGAACAGGAAGGGAGTAGTGTTTCAAGGAGAATGAAGGCGAGTGTTTCTAGGAACAGGAAGGATACTTATAGTAGTGTTTCAAGGAGCAGGAAGGATACTTATAGTAGTGTTTCAAGGAGCAGGAAGGATACTTATAGTAGTGTTTCAAGGAGCAGGAAGGATACTTATAGTAGTGTTTCAAGGAGCAGGAAGGAGAGTGTTTCAAGGAACAGTAAGGAAACTTAAGAGTAGTGTTTCAAGGAGCATGAAGGAGAGTGTTTCAAGGAGCATGAAGGAGTGTGTTTCAAGGAACAGGAAGGATACTTAAGAGTAGTGTCTCAAGGAGCAGAAGGAGTGTTTCAAGGAGCATGAAGGAGAATGTTTCAAGGAACAGGAAGGATACTTATAGTAGTGTTTCAAGGAGCAGGAAGGATACTTATAGTAGTGTTTCAGGAAGCAGGAGGATACTTATAGTGAGTGTTTCAAGAACAGGAAGGATACTTATAGTAGTGTTTCAAAAGACAGGAATGAGAGTGTTTCAAGGGAACAGGAAGGAAGCTTAGGAAGTAGTGTTTCAGGCATGAAGGAGTGTTTCAAGGGCATGAAGAGGTGTGTTTCGAAGACAGGAAGGATGCTTATAGTAGTGTTTCAAGGGTAGGAAGGATGCTTATAGTAGTGTTTCAAGGAGCAGGAAGGATGCTTATAGTAGTGTTTGGGAGCAGGAAGGATACTTATAGTAGTGTTTCAAGGAGCAGGAAGGACACTTATAGTAGTGTTTCAAGGAGCAGGAAGGATACTTATAGTAGTGTTTCAAGGAGCAGGAAGGATACTTATAGTAGTGTTTCAAGGAGCAGGAAGGATACTTATAGTAGTGTTTCAAGGAACAGGAAGGATACTTATAGTAGTGTTTCAAGGAGCAGAAAGGATACTTATAGTAGTGTTTCAAGGAGCAGGAAGGATACTTATAGTAGTGTTTCAAGGAGCAGGAAGGATACTTATAGTAGTGTTTCATGAGCAGGAAGGATAATTAGTAGTGTTTCAAGGATCAGGAAGGATGTATAGTAGTGTTTCAAGGAACAGGAAGGATACTTATAGTAGTGTTTCAAGGAGCAGGAAGGATACTTTTATAGTAGTGTTTACATGATATGGAAGGATACTTATAGTAGTGTTTCATGAGTAAAAGGATACTTATAGTAGTGTTTCAAGGAGCAGGAAGGATACTCATAGTAGTGTTTCAGGGAGCAGGAAGGATACTTATAGTAGTGTTTCAAGGAACAGGAAGGATACTTATAGTAGTGTTTCAAGGAGCAGGAAGGATACTCATAGTAGTGTTTCAAGGAGCAGGAAGGATATTCATACTAGTGTTTCAAGGAGCAGGAAGGATACTTATAGTAGTGTTTCAAGGAGCAGGAAGTATACTTATAGTAGTGTTTCAAGGAGCAGGAAGGATACTTATAGTAGTGTTTCAAGGAGCAGGAAGGAGAGTGTTTCAAGGAGCAGGAAGGATACTTATAGTAGTGTTTCAAGGAACAGGAAGGATACTTATAGTAGTGTTTCAAGGAGCAGGAAGGATACTTATAGTAGTGTTTCTATGAGCAGGAAGGA
>NW_024734353.1:0-12307 GCF_018991925.1 Homarus americanus | reverse complement strand
TGGGTGTATGACTGTGGGTTGGTGGGTGTATGACTGTGGGTTGGTGGGTGTATGACTGTGGGTTGATAGGTGTATGACTGTGGGTTGGTGGGTGTATGACCGTGGGTTGATGGGTGTATGACTGTGGGTTGGTGGGAGTATGACTGTGGATTGATGGGTGTTTGACTGCGGGTTGGTGGGTGTATGACTGTGGGTTGGTGGGTGTATGACTGTGGGTTGATGGGTGTTTGACTGCGGGTTGGTGGGTGTATGACTGTGGGTTGGTGGGTGTATGACTGTGGGTTGGTGGGTGTATGACTGTGGGTTAATGGGTGTATGACTGCGGGTTGGTGGGTGTATGACTGCGGGTTGGTGGGTTTATGACTGTGGGTTGGTGGGTGTATGACTGTGGGTTGGTGGCTGTTTGACTGTGGGTTGGTGGGTGTATGACTGTGGGTTGGTGGCTGTATGACTGTGGGTTGGTGGGTGTATGACTGTGGGTTGGTGGGTGTATGACTGTAGGTTGATGGGTGTATGACTGGGTTGGTGGGTGTATGACTGTGGGTTGGTGGGTGTATGACTGTGGGTTGATGGGTGTATGACTTTAGGTTGATGGGTGTATGACTGTGGGTTGGTGGGTGTATGACAGTGGTGACAAGGATTATTTGAGCTTGACAAAATTTAGATAGATAGCAGCATGGTTTAGTCGTGTTCAGTTTAGTTTAAATTGTGTTTAGGTTAGGTTGGGTCATGTCAGGTACAGAGTTTGGCCAGGGTCCTTTATTCAAGCTGTCAGGGTTAAACTTCCTTCCTAGAAAGATGAACACACGAACCTACGGACGAACACAATAACACATGATCATACACGGAACCGAACACACGAATGGACATACTCAGGATATCGGGGAATAAATATAAAATTATAAAATGCATAAAAAGTCTTTGACGGATAAACAACTTTGTAATGTTAGAATCGATTTTACTGATATTATAAAAAATCAAACTAACTTCCTTTAAACACTCTTGGCTCTTCCTGTGTATAAGAAGAGTTTAATCTGGTATATTATTTTTTAGTAATTAGTGTTATCAGGGGAAGAGATTGTGTCGTTTGTGGTCTGTCATTCAAGGTTGTTTAGTGTTTGAAGCTCGTTAATTCATTATGCTTGTGGCCCCCATCTCTGCATACAACCCTGGTGCTTCTTGCTGTTGATACTCCCACGAAAATAAATTGTCAGATTAACGAAACGAAGATAAAAAATTTTGTTTTAATTCACGGATTAACCATACTTCACCCAATCTAACTTAACCTATCCTATCCTAATTTAACCTAACCTAACCTAATCTAATCATAATTGTGTTTTAAAAAAGGTTTAGAGACATAGGTAGCAAGCTAGTCCTTTAACGGGAGAACACAAGGCTTCCCAACCCTCACCTGATGAAATAGAATCACTATACCCAACCTGATCTAATTAAGGACACGTTAGGTTTTGTAAGATAGTTTAGTTTGAAGTGTTGTGAATCTCCGTGGGTGTTATAGATTCACTTGGTATACTACATGTGTAAAGTCAGGATATATACAATGTGTGTTGATTTTTCTACCCGTGTGTTAAATATTTTTGTGGGGAGGGGGAGGTATTTTCCTGTCGGTCTCCACTCTAGCTTTCCACCAATGTTATTTCCCCCTTCTAGGTTTCTATACCCTTTGATCCACCTTACCTAAGAGTGGAATGAGATAAATAGAATTGGTGGAGTGGAATGTCTGTATAATTGATGTCAGGATCCAACTCTGCCCTGGACAACACAGGATTGATCGTCACTGGTGTTGTAAGACTGTACAGAAAACCGCCTCTTGTGTTGTTCCCACGTATTAAAGAGCGATGAAGGTAAACTGAACAAGCACGCTGGGCAATGCTCGTTGTTGTACTGGAATACACACGAAACCCAGTCAGTTGAGGATGTAAATCTTTGCCTGCCTCTGGAATGCACTACACACGCTATGCCAAAACTGAGATATACTCGGCATGTCAACACTGAGACACACATGCTATGCTAACAAACATATACTCACATAAACTATGCCTATATTAAGACACATACACTATGCGAAACACCCGCTGTGCCTAAACTAATGATTCCCCGCTCTACGTGAACGCTGAGATAACAAGTTGACTTTTGTTATCGAGGAGGAGCCAAAGTCACTCACGATAGTCACCGTCTTTGCTAAACTTGTTAACATGGTTAGCAACTTCTGGAAACATCCCGCTTAACCGAGTTATCACGTTGTGAATAAGCTGACTCACAAAGGAGACGTATTCCTCGACGAATTAATCTTACCAGCTTACAAGCTCTTTATTAATTAATGACAAGCGTTACACCTGTCCGCCCTACTAGGCCACGCCTCTCACTCCCCCCCCCCTCCCCTTAAGTCAATAGCCTTCAAAAGCAGTGAAAGACGAAATTGGTTCTTATAATCATGACTGCTTTCTAGGGACATTGTGCAATGTGCATACAACACACTCTAAACTAAGCCTGTGGTATTCAAGGAGGCACCGTGGCTGGCACTGAACTCTCCCGCCTTCACTTTCCCAAATGTAAAGGTAGGTACCCATTTAGAGCTGGGTGGTTGGGGAGGGTTCTGGGATCGATTCATCGACCCTTAGGACGGGAGGCGAGCCCTGTAGCCACTCGGCAGTACTTAAAGCTTATAAAACGCTTCAAGGGCGCAGCAGTTCACCGAAAAAAAATTGTTAGTGTTGGCTCTAAGCGTTATTTATAACTTCCAAATTGTACAGTCAGTGAATTTAGTGGTACTGAGAATACATGGTTTTATAATTGTTGTACTCAAAGGGTTAGAAATAGTACCCGGAGAGATGAACAATTCTGAGTTAGATTACTTAACTGTTTTTGCATTTTTTTTATATTTGAGTACTATATTTAGACTACTGGATTAAGATTGTGGACGATACTGTAGGTAGGCTTTGTATATCTAGTTTTATAATTCTTGGAGTACGTTTTTATAAGCCTTCAATTTTAACACATTATTTTTTTTATATGACTGAGTACGATTCTCCATCCACTTGGGTGCGTTTTACTAGAACCTACCAATACAATTCACTAACCCTCTAGGTACAAATTTGAACCCATTTAATATAATTTCCTAAATAATTCAAACCCCAATTATTCAACGCCTTCATAATTAATCTTTAAATAAATTGAATCGTCTTTAAAAATCGAGTACTCAAACAAAAGAAATCATACAACACGGTTCAGCTGATTGTACTCTGATGGGTAAAATATTACTCTCACTGATTACTGTCATCAAGCTCAAGGCGTCATTAATACCCAGAGGAGTATTAATGATTCATACTCATCGATTTCCCCATCACTTGTCCTCAAGGGTGATTTAGTTAATATACGTAAAGTGTTAGCAAATGGAGTCGTACTTGAGAATAGTCCAAGAGGTAATGAGGAGGACTGCAGGTGAATTGAGCTCAAGTTCTAATGGACCAGAGTCTTAATTGGCCCTAGTTGTTCGAATGGGACCTAGACCTAATAGGGCCAGTAATTAGGGAGGAAGGATGAAAGATGGCGAGAGTCAGATGGATATAATGACAGACAGGACGTAGAGTTGGAGGTAGGTGGCGAGAGAGAGAGAGGGGGGTGTTGGGGTTAGAATCAGGAGGTAGTGGCAGGGTGAGGTGGTAGGTAGTGGCAGCTGGTTGAGAGACTCCACCTGTCCCCCGCGGCACACCAGCTGTCCCTCACCGTCACCACCTCACTCAATATCATAACAAACAACACCAAATTAGGAAAACCATTAAGGATGGCCTAACAGGAGACTATGTATATGTGTGCATTAGGATTTTTTTTCATCCTCACATGGGCATTTTTTTCGTTTTTTGTTTTTTTTTTATTAGAAGCATTTTATATGGGTTAATGGTCAGTGAGAAGTGAAGTGAACTAGTCTGCTCTCTTGACTTACCTCTAAGTGATCTAAATTATACGTATATAAAGAAACATCAATCTATTATGAAAGGGCCAGGTAAATAAAGATCGTTTCCTGTGTGTGTGTGTGTGTGTGTGTGTGTGTGTGTGTGTGTGTGTGTGTGTGTGTGTGTGTGTTAGTACTCTGACGTGTTCACTTAATAACTTGTCCCTCAACAACGTCGATAAACAAGGGAGTAAATTTGTAGTTTATTTATAACTTGGTAGTGTACCCTCCTCCCCATGGCACTGATCGTCACAAAAGTTTTAGGTACACTTGTGGAAACACCGATACACACACTCACATAAACAGACACACACACTCACATAAATAGACACACACACACACACACTCACATAAACAGACACACACACTCACATAAACATACAGACACACACACACACAAAGACTGAATGCACCTAGTAATATCAAAACCCTCTTGTCATCCACCTACACTCCCTGAGATAAGAAGAGATAAAAGACAGACACACAAACGGAGATCCAACCACAAAAAAATTAACTCCTTGGATACAAAAAGGTTGGATAGCTCTTTCTTCCTCCACAGCCTTCCACAAAGACGAGAGAAGAAGGCAAAGGGAGTGTGGACCGTTTCTTCCAAGTCACAGAATACTTGAAACTTCCTCAGAGGGGCATGGTGGTGTTCTCGAGAGCTGAGGGCCTGGAGGGAAGGACTCTTACAGTTGGTCAAAATAACCGCGAGTGGACCACCGTGTCTCATGCTTGGTCATGTGAGGGAAGTGAGCATCCTACAGATTGAGTCACGAACTATATCTTCTCTTCTGAGGCACCAAGTTGAGTGTCATGGTAGGATGGAGTATTTTAGAACATCATCAAGATATTCTAGTGTGGCGTCTGAGATCCATCTTGGCCACTGTTTAAACAACAAATCGCGCATAGAAGCACCGAAATGAGGATAACATTACACAAACACCTGAGAGTTGAAAGAGTGATACCTAAAGGGGGAGGGAAGAGTCTCCCAAAGGGCCACACCACAACCCACGGGAGGACCACTGTAATCTTTGGCCACAACAGGAACAAAGAACTAGTCAACAACACCTCAAACGTAGACTGCTTTGACCTTCATTTTCTTTTGGTTTTGTATTGTCTGGTTGAAAACTCTAAGTCTACCTTCAGGATAACACACACACACACACACACACACACACACACACACACACACACACACACACACAGACCACCATCATGCTTCATCTTTATGACCAGTTAAACCAAGCACCTTCTTCAGAGGCACCAAGGATGCCTCACACAAGCTCTTAAGGTATGTCGGGATACTTGAAGGGGGTCTCTAAGGCCTGTCGGGATACTTGAAGGGGGGGAAGATCTGTCGGGATACTTGAAAGGGAGTCTCTAACATATATCTTCACCACATCACAAAAAGATTCAATATCAAATCTAGCCAAGAATAAAGAGACGTTGCTTGGTGTCGTGTACTTAATGGGTGCTGGCTATTCCGCTGGGAGAACGTCTTTACACGCAGTCTGCAGTTAATTGCATGATTTTTTCTCTTCCCTCCTGGTCTAAGTGGTCTCAGTTCTTGCGTGTGTTTAATTATTTGCTTGTGGGTTTACATGTAGTCCATTGCAGCGTTTCCTCCAGGGTATATTTATTTCCTACGCTTTTTAGTGTACATTAAATTAGCCTTGTCTTCATCCTAGAGTCTATTATTCAGGTAAGTAATAATGTAATCACTGAGTCAGGTGTATAGTTGTGCATTAGTGTATTTTCCATTACAGGTGTTTTAGTGTATGTTTAATTGCCTACACCTACTTAATGACCTCCCCCTCCCCTTTCCAGTGTATATTTGATTACCCTCGTTCATTTAATTACCTGGGTATATTTAATTACCTGGATATTCTAACGATCTAATCACCTACATTTGTATATCTGTTTACCTGTGTATATTTAATTAACCTGGATATTCTAACAACTTAATCACGTGTTATCTAGGATATATCTAATTGACTGTATATACTTAATTATCAAGGCAACCTAATAATATATAATTCTCTCTCATCTACTGGAATTAATTGTAGTCAAAACTTTACCATCTTCATTATTACACTTATTAAAACTTGGTACAAATTGTGTGACTGTTCTGGTACAACTATATTTCCTGATTCTTGTCATAAAATATATTTCGGTCGATTTATTTATTTAGTCAGACTTTCATTTGTTTATTCGTGTCTATTTTTGGGGAAATTTTATATTCTGAATAAAAGATAAAAATGACTCAATAAATATTACAAGGATATATAATAGGTTAATTCATTTTACAACAAATACGAACTTGTTATCAAAACGAAGAATGACAAATGATTCCTTGGTATAGAAAACGAATAAATAAAAAAAAATTAAAAATCTAGTTAACAGATTAAAAACACATTTCCTGGTCTGTCACTGAATATATATATCTACATTTAATCAAGAAATGTTTATAACAAATCTGAAAATTAAGTAATATGCACATTATTCCCTCCAAAGAGTATCAATATAATTTTGTGGTAGAAAATACGACACAATGGGCGAAGGATTCTCACGACCTTACCGAGACAACAGGAGTCACAGTGTTCATTTTGCAGCGAATAACATTAAGTGGTCTTACTGAAGCTAAATACAGTATATATTTATTAAATTATCAATAATAACTACAAATACTTGAAATTATAACAAAAGAAGATCATTACAGAGATTTAAAACACATATTTCTTATTACTAATTAGATCTAAAACAAATAATAAGCAATATTTCAAGAGAGAAAAACAAAAGAGGTGGACCACGAACAACAAGACTAAAATTATGGTAAGGCGGAGGTAAAGACTCTCTCTCTCTCTCTCTCTCTCTCTCTCCGTATTAAGTGTATGACGTATAATATACACCAGATAAGGGTGTTTGTATAGTTAGTATAAATGCAAAAAAAAAAAAAAATCTTTAGCCAATTTCGTAAAAAAAACCCTACGTAACACACACACACAAGCAGATAGATAGACAGAAACACAGAAACCGATAGACAGATAGACAAACAGACACAGACAGACAGACAGACAGACACAGAAAGACAGACAGACACACTCCCCTTGTTATACTCTGCTCAGTCAGTTTAGGAAGGATATTATGTAGATTTATCATCGTGTTATTGAAGACGATTCTGGCCATTTATTCTCCTCATTTATTTCTGATATGAGATTAAGAGAAACTTGAAACGTAATTGAACGAGAGAATAGATCAAGGGTGATGGATGCTCTCTCTCTCTCTCTCTCACACATTCATAGTATTCAGACGGTGATCCTGTCCTATCCTGTATAAACACACGTAAGCGAAAAGCACTCAGGCATACATACACACACACACGCACACGCACACACACACACACTAATAATAATAATAATAATAACAATGGCTGCTTCTCATGTTCAAGGCTGCCCTGCTGAGAGCCATTTAGACGTGAATTTGTTTAAGGTGTAAATGCTGTCGACAACACAACGACCACACTCTGAGTTAAAGAGCTGTATGACCCAAACCAAATAATAATCCGAGAAAGATCGGACAACTCGCCAACTGCACTGGCTAACCATTACCTAATTTCACCCTGCCCGGGAATCGAGCCCAGGTCCATTCACTTACAAGGCGAGCATGTTGACTATATACACCACTTAAGTTTTTTGTAATATTAAACACAATTTTAGACACATACACAAACATTTACAAAGAACATTATTAATTCACACATAGTTGAGTGAGTGTGTGTGTGTGTGTGTGTGCGCGCGCGCATGTGTGTATGTGTATGTGTGTGTGTGTGTGTGTGTGTGTGTGTGTGTGTGTGCGTGTGTGTACATCAAGTTATTTAAGAGTGATATTATCAGAGGTTCATAAAGCTCATCATTACCGGTAATTTTCTATTTTTAATCCCTAAAATTGGACAAAGTTTTAACCTGAAAAATATTACTTTAATCATGACACAAAAACCCTGAAGAAGAGAACAACTAATTCTTATAAAAGTAAATAACTATCATACTTTTATGTCTGTCTGTGTCTGTCTGTCTGTTTGTCTGTCTGTGGAATAGTTCTCGATCTTCCTCCCAAGACAGACCTTAATACCCCCATCCCTCTTCTTTTTCTTCCTCCTCCTCCTCCACATACCTATTGTCCTCTTCTTCCTCCTCTACATCCCTCTTCTCCTCCCCCCCCCACCATAACACCATAATGATAATCCCTCATAAGCCACCCCATTATAACCAATTTTCATCGCTACACTCAACAAATCATAAACTGTTGAGGGGCCTTCAGGTTAGGTCAGGTCAGGTTAGGTTAGGTCAGGTCAGGTCAGGTTAGGTCAGGGTTAGGTCAGGTTAGGTTAGGTTCACAATGGCTCAAAGCAAATTAGAATACCGTGGTCAGGGATGCTGTACAGGTGCATTCCATAATCCCATTGGTATTAAAGGTGTGGGAGGATTAAATTATTTTATATCTATTTACGGAGTTTCATAAAGTTCCTGAATATCCAATACCAATATTTACAAACACTTCCTTGTATTATGGAGTGAAACTTGATGTTATTTTGGCGATATTTATAATAAAGAGAAATGTTCGCTGACTAAACCAAAGATGTGATAAATGAACGTACATACAGAACAGCTGCCGCAAGCAAAAAATTATAACATACTAATTTTTTAAAGTCATAGGTCAAAACTCAAGGTCAAACTTTTTAAGGTCATAGGTCAAAACTCAAGGTCGGACTTTTTAAGGTCATAGGTCAAAACTCAAGGTCAAACTTCCGATAAACTAAAAAAATAAATGAATTGTAGTTATTGTATTAATATACATCATTAACCACTATACTGTACAAGTCATTGTTTATAAATTTCTGTGACTGATTAACTACGGAAAATATGAGTCAGATAAAAAGATGAGAAAGTCACCGTTACTAGAGAGCTAAATTGGCCAAGATACCACAAGACAAGGTAAAAGAATACAGGTGAATACTGAACAAATTTATCATACAGGTAAGACAGAAATTTTCTCAACCTAGTATTATTCCTGGATGCTTTAAGTCAGCACACGATGACGCACACACACACACACACACACACACACACACACACACTTAAGCTGAGTCAGAGATCAAAGTCAAACCATCACTGGTACAATACGACTCTCAACATGGGTTTACAAAGGGAAAATCTTGTCTAACAAACCTGCTAACGTTTTTTAGGAAAGTCTTCGAGGTAGTAGATAATGACGAAAATTACGATGTTATTTACTTACACTTTAGCAAAGCATTTGACAGAGTACCGCATCAGAGGCTTCTGAGAAGAATCAAGGCTCATTGTATCGAGGGGAAAGTTTTAAATTGGATAAAATCATGGCTCACCGATAGAACGCAGAGGGTCAGCGTAGATGGTGTTAAATCTGAGTGGGGCCGTGTAACCAGTGGGGTTCCTCAGGGGTCAGTACTAGGCCCACTCTTGTTCATAATCTACATAAACGATTTAGATACTGGGATCAGCAGTGACATAAGCTAGTTTGCGGATGACACCAAAATAGGGCGGCAAATTAATTCAGGGCAGGATGCAAATGCATTACAGGAGGATCTAAATAAACTGCAGGGGTGGTCTGAAATGGCAAATGAAATTCAACACCAGCAAGTGCAGCGTACTTAATGATGGGAAGAACAAATACTTATAATGTATACAGCCTTAACAACATCAACCTAGAGAAGCTTTGACTTGTGAAAGAGACCGGGGTACTTGTAAGCCCGGACCTACGGCCTAGAAAACAGTGCGTTAATGTTCGAAATAAGGCAAACAGAGTATTGGGTTTTATATCTAGAAGTGTAAGTAACAAGAGTGCAGAGGTCTTATTGCAACTATATCTTGCGCTAGTTAGGCCGCACCTCGATTATGCGGTTCAGTTTTGGTGCCCCTATTATAGAATGGATATAAATTCACTAGAGTCGGTGCAGCGAAGAATGACAAAAATGATTCCGGGACTTGGAAACGTTCCATATCAGGATAGGTTAAAGAAACTTAACTTGCATTCCCTAGAAAGACGAAGAGTGCGGGGAGATATGATAGAAGTATTTAAGTGGGTGAAAGGAATCAATAAAGGGGCTATAGATAAAGTTCTTATAATATCCGAGCAGGATAGGACTCGGAGCAACGGATTCAAGTTGGATAAGTTTAGGTTTAGGAGGGAGATAGGAAGAAATTGGTTCACAAATAGGGTGGTGGACGAGTGGAACAAGTTTAGCAACTTTGTAGTAAGTGCGGGAACTCTGGAAAGTTTCAAAAGGAGGCTAGATAGATACATGGATGATAGAGAGTGGTAGTAACTCTCGACAGGAGCTGCCATGCACAGGCCAACCGGCCTATTGCAGACTCCTTATTTTCTTATGTTCTTATGTTCTTATCTATCTATCTATCTATCTATCTATCTACTGTATTTATCTATTTATATCTATTTTATTAACTCACCTGTACCATTAATCATCAGTTTATTTATCTTAATCTTCTTCCCATTTTGATTTATTCCTCTTAACTATGTATGTATCTACACCCACAAACAAACCTACTATCCACGCCCTACACCCACAAACAAACCTACTATGCACGCCCTACACCCACAAACAAACCTACTATCCACGCCCTACACCCACAAACAAACCTACTATCCACGCCCCACACCCACAAACAAACCTACTATCCACGCCCCACGCCCACAAACAAACCTACTATCCACGCCCCACACCCACAAACAAACCTACTATCCACGCCCTACGCCCACAAACAAACCTACTATCCATGCCCTACACCCACAAACAAACCTACTATCCACGCCCTACACCCACAAACAAACCTACTATCCACGCCCTACACCCACAAACAAACCTACTATCCACGCTCTACACCCACAAACAAACCTACTATCCACGCCCTACACCCACAAACAAACCTACTATCCACGCTCTACACCCACAAACAAACCTACTATCCACGCTCTACACCCACAAACAAACCTACTATCCACGCCCTACACCCACAAACACACACTACCCACCACCTACACCACAATAGAGTAAAGGAGGAATACAGAGTGTACTTACTCAGGGTAGCCATACCACTCTGGGTGGTTGATCCTTAGTGCAGCAGGAAAGAGAAAAATTATAAGTGGGTCATTCTATTCCTCGTGTGATGGATGGATGGATGGATGGGAGACTGAATGGGAGGATAGATGGGGAGATGGGGAACTGAATGGGAGGAGAGATGGGTAGATGGATGACTAAATGGGAGGAGAGATGGGTAGGTGGGTGAATCGGTGGATGGATAAACAGCTAACTGGATGAATGGACATATGGACTTGGATGGCATATTTGGATGTAAAACCCTACGATATGAAGAACATTTTGGACGTATAAACTCATGACAATTAACACCATTTTTGGACTTACATCACAGGAAACAGGTAAAACATTTCTGTGATCGTCCTTCAATAATTCCATACGCCAACCTTACCTGCATTCATCTCGATTTCAGTATAATATTTTAGTGTTAATTTCAGCATCGGAATCAATCAATCAATCAATCTCTCTCTCTCTCTCTCTCTCTCTCTCTCTCAAGATGGAAATTTCATGACGTAAAATCCGATGAAAACTCGACCCTGTTTATACGTGTTGCTTCGAGGTTTTGTTTTCACGTTAACCTCATGTTTCGTTTCGATAAATGACACATATCACAGGAGGTGAACTACAAACTGAACTTTGACCTGACACCAACGACCGACCGACGGAAGATGGGGCTTCGGGTTTAGTCGTATCCCATTTGAGAGTTTTATGAATGTGAAGCCCCGAATTAGTCAACAAACCCTACAGCTCAATTTGGATTCGAACTTGTGCATCTTGTTCTTGAATCAGAGCCTTATCTCACACATATATAGGGGTTAGGTTAGGTTGGGTTGGGTTAGGTTGGGTTAGGTTGGATTGGGTTAGGTTAGATTGGGTTAGGTTAGGTGAGCCGTGTCCATCACAACCAGACAATTATCCCCGTCCACCAGATCTTCCCTTTAACAAATCAGGCCGCACCTCGATTATGCGGTTCAGTTCTGGTGCCCCTATTATAGAATGGATATAAATTCACTAGAGTCGGTGCAGCGAAGAATGACAAAAATGATTCCGGGACTTAGAAACCTTCCATATCAGGATAGGTTACAGAAATTTAACTTACATTCCCTAGAAAGACGAAGAGTGCGGGGAGATATGACAGAAGTATTTAAGTGGATGAAAGGAATCAATAAAGGGGATATAGATAA
>NW_024734352.1:0-25777 GCF_018991925.1 Homarus americanus | reverse complement strand
GGTCGCTCATCATAAACTGAAAGGGAACCAGCTTCACAACCTGAGACTTATTGTCCAATTCATCGTGAGTGTCTACTTGCCAAATTGGTTCAACACCAAGGTCAAGTCATCGTTCTCCGAAGGTGCGAGGCATGTTCTCTTCCAGCTTGAGCTCCTGAGGAGTCAGCCAAGGAAGGTTGTTCAGATTGTGGAGCAGACTGTGAGGAGATATTCCTGGTATGCTCATCCCGAGGCAGTTCTGCAGACAATGCTCTGCAATAAGGATGAGGAGGAGAGAAGATTGGCAGTCAAAAAGATCTTGGATATGAGACTTATGAGAGGATCTGGGCATGACGAATCAGTTGGTGACGATTCCTTCAGGGTCAGGAAGACTCCTGAAGTCAATCTAGGTGCCAAGACCCTCACTGATCTCAGAGATCTGGATAACATCCTGGCTGGCAGTGAGCCCCCTCTTACCTGCAGCCTCACCAATGTTCAAGTCAGAGCTTTCCTGGACAAACCCATGCATGTCCCTGCCTGGCCCTCGCACACCCAGAGTATAGAGCGTTGTGTACAGCAAGTGAGCGAGGCCAGCAGTCACGTGTACAGCCAGGAGAGGAGGGAATGCTACATCCGAGCTCAGGTGGTCAGCAGGAAGGTGATGAGTAGAAACAGAAGCAAAAAAGACATGTTCTCTATTGTGTGCAGCAACACCGGGTCGTAGTAGTAAAACCTGTTTTTGTATTTGATGATTTTGTTTTCTAAAGGAATAATAAATTTAATAAATGTGTCAAGATCATTCGTTTCACTATTCTGGATCATTTTCATCCTAATAAATTAACCTGATACATTTACTTTACTTTAAATAAGCTATTTAGTGGTGTTGGTAAAAGGGTGGGAATATTGAATTTTCATAAGATTTCAAGTTAAAATTTACCTAGCAAAAAATGAAAACTTTTCAAATCTGAAGATATCACATGATTCTGCCCATAGAACTACATCATTAATACCATGGGCCGATTTTTCAAACTCAAAAAAAAAAATTCGCCTCCGTATGACACACTAATATATATGGATCCTCGTGTTTCCAAGCCGATTTGGTAAAATGTTGCTTTGATCACCTAAGCGGCACGGGTGGTCCCCATTAGAGGTTCATGGCGCCATAAGGTCGTTGAACAGTCTTTGTGTGAAATATAGTAGAGTCTAGGACTGCTTTTAGTGTCCTGGTGGCCCAGAGGTATCGTTCCCCGGTCACATTAGAAGATCGTGGGTTCGAATCCTGGTGGGGTGAGGTGTTGATTATATGAAGAAGTCCGCGTGCTTTATTGGGCTAATGAAATATATATGGATCCGTGTTTTGCCGCATTTGCAAAAACGTTGCTCTGATCACCTGCTGCAATGTGGTGGTCCCCATTAGAGGTTCACCACGCGCCGTTAAGCTCGCTGAACAGGGCTTTGTGTGGAAATATAGCAGAGTCTAGACTGCTTTTTATTGTCCTGGTGGCTCCAGAGGCATGCTCCCCCGTCACAATTATAAGATCGTGGGTTCAAATCCTGAAGGGGTGAGGTGTTGATTAAATGTAGTCCGCAGGTTTTATTGGGCTAATGAAATATATATGATCCTTCTTAGTTTCTGGCCGATTTGGTAAATGTTGGTCTGATCACCTAAGCCGCACAGGTGGTCCCCATTAGAGGGTTCACGCGCCATAAGCTCTCGCTGAACAGGCTTTTGTGTGAAATATAGCAGAGTCTAGGACTGCTTTTATTGTCCTGTACAGGAGGTAAAGGGCCTCGTCACAATTATAAGATTGTGGGTTCAAATCCTGGTGGGGTGAGGTGTTGATTATATGTAGAAGTCTGCGTGCTTTAATGGTCTGAGGAAATATATATGGATCCTCGGGATTCGAAGCCACATTTGGTAAAACGTTGCTCTGATCACCTAAGCGGCACGGGTGGGCCCCATTAGAGGTTCACGGCGCCATAAGCTCGTTGAACAGGCTTTGTGTGAAATATAGCAGAATCTAGGAATGCTTTTAGTTTCCTGGTGGCCCAGAGGTAGCGTCCCCCGGTCACAATTATAAGATTGTGGGTTCAAATCTTGGTGGGGTGAGGTGTTGATTATATGTAGAAGTCCGTGTGCTTTAATGGTCTAATGAAATATATATGGATCCTCGGGTTTCGAAGCCACATTTTCTAAAACGTTGCTCTGATCACCTAAGCGGCACGGGGGATCCCCATTAGAGGTTCACAGCGCCATAAGCTCGTTGAACAGGCTTTGTGTGAAAAATAGCAGAGTCTAGGCATGCTTTTAGTGTCCTGGTGGGCCAGAGGTAGCGTTCCCCGGTCACAATTAGAAGATCGTGGGTTCTAATCCTGGTGGAGTGAGGTGTTGATTATATGAAGAAGTCCGCATGCTTTATTGGGCTAATGAAATATATATGGATCCTCGTGTTTCGAAGCCGCATTTGGTAAAACGTTGCTCTGATCACCTAAGCGGCACGTGTGGTACCTATTAAATGTTCACGGCGCCATAAGCTCGCTGAACAGGCTTTGTGTGAAATATAACAGAGTCTAGGACTGCTTTTAGTGTCCTGGTGGCCCATAGGTAGCATTCCCTGGTCAGAATTATAAGATTTTGGGTTTGACTCCTGGTGGGGTGAGGTGTTGATTGTATGTGGAAGTCTGCGTGGTGTATTGGGCTAATGAAATATATATGGATCCTTCTTGTTTCGCCGTTGGTAAAAATGTTGGTCTGGATCACCTAAGCCGCACGGGTTGTCCCTATTAGAGGTTCACGGCGCCGCTGTTTTTTTCGCTGAACAGGCTTTGTGTGAAATATAGCAGAGTCTAGACTGCTTTTATTGTCCTGGTGGCTCAGAGGTAGCATATCCCGGTCACAATTATACGATCGGTGGTTCAAATCCTGGTGGGGTGAGGTGTTGATTATATGTAGAAGTCCGAGTGCTTTATTGGGCTAATGAAATATATATATGATCCGTGTTTCAAGCCAGACGGTAAAACGTTGCTCGATCAATTAAGCGCGCGGGTTGTCCCTCATTAGAGGTTCACGCTTGCAAGCTCAAGAACAGGCTTTGTGTGAAATATAGCAGAGTCTAGGACTGCTTTTATTGTCCTGGTGGCCCAGAGGTAGCGTTCCCGGGTCACAATTATAAGATCGTGGGTTCAAACCCTGGTGGGGTGAGGTGTTGATTAAATGTAGAAGTCTGCGTGCTTTATTGGGCTTATGAAATATATATGGATCCTTCTTGTTTCGAAGCCGCATTTGGTAAAATCTTGGTCTGATCACCTAAGCGGCACGGGTTGTCCCCATTAGAGGTTCACGGCGCCATAAGCTCGTTGAACAGGCTTTGTGTGAAATATAGCAGAGTCTAGGACTGCTGTTATTGTCCTGGTGGCCCAGAGGTAGCGTCCCCCGGTCACAATTATAAGATTGTGGGTTCAAATCCTGGTGGGGTGAGGTGTTGATTATATGTAGAAGTCCGCGTGCTTTAATGGTCTAATGAAATATATATAGATCCTCGGATTTCGAAGCCACATTTGGTAAAACGTTGCTCTGATCAGCTAAGCGGCACGGGTGGTCCCCATTAGAGGTTCACGGCGCCATAAGCTCGTTGAACAGGCTTTGTGTGAAATATAGCAGAGTCTAGGAATGCTTTTAGTTTCCTGGTGGCCCAGAGGTAGCGTCCCCCGGTCACAATTATAAGATTGTGGGTTCAAATCCTGGTGGGGTGAGGTGTTGATTATATGTAGAAGTCCGCGTGCTTTAATGGTCTAATGAAATATATATGGATCCTCGGGTTTCGATGCCACATTTGGTAAAACGTTGCTCTGATCACCTAAGCAGCACGAGGGATCCCCATTAGAGGTTCACGGCGCCATAAGCTCATTGAACAGGCTTTGTGTGAAATATATAGCAGAGTCTAGGAATGCTTTTAGTGTCTTGGTGGCCCAGAGGTAGCGTTCCCCGGTCACAATTAGAAGATCGTGGGTTCTAATCCTGGTGGGGTGAGGTGTTGATTATATGAAGAAGTCTGCATGCTTTATTGGGCTAATGAAATATATATGGATCCCCGTGTTTCGAAGCCGCATTTGGTAAAACGTTGCTCTGATCACCTAAGCGGCATGGGTGGTCCCCATTAGAGGTTCACGGCGCCATAAGCTCGTTGAACAGGCTTTGTGTGAAATATAGCAGAGTCTAGGACTGCTTTTATTGTCCTGGTGGCCCAGAGGTAGCGTCCCCCGGTCACAATTATAAGATTGTGGGTTCAAATCCTGGTGGGGTGAGGTGTTGATTAAATGTAGAAGTCCGCGTGCTTTATTGGGCTAATGAAATATATATGGATCCTTCTTGTTTCGAAGCTGCATTTGGTAAAATGTTGGTCTGATCACCTAAGCGGCACGGGTGGTCCCCATTAGAGGTTCACGGCGCCATATGCTCGTTGAACAGGCTTTGTGTGAAATATAGCAGAGTCTAGGACTGTTTTTATTGTCCTGGTGGCCCAGAGGTAGCGTCCCCCGATCACAATTATAAGATTGTGGGTTCAAATCCTGGTGGGTTGAGGTGTTGATTATATGTAGAAGTCCGCATGCTTTAATGGTCTAATGAAATATATATCGATCCTCGGGTTTCGAAGCCATATTTGGTAAAACGTTGCTCTGATCACCTAAGCGGCACGGGGGATCCCCATTAGAGGTTCACGGCACCATAAGCTCGTTGAACAGGCTTTGTGTGAAATATAGCAGAGTCTAGGAATGCTTTTAGTGTCCTGGTGGGCCAGAGGTAGCGTTCCCCGGTCACAATTAGAAGATCGTGTGTTCGAATCAAGGTGGGGTGAGGTGTTGTTTAAATGTAGAAGTCCGCGTGCTTTATTGGGCTAATGAAGAGAGGTATGGATCCTCGCAGCCAAGCCGATAATGTGTAAAACGTTGCTCTGATCACCTAAGCGGCATGGGTGGTCCCCATGAGAGGTTCACAACGCCATAAGCTCGTTGAACAGGCTTTGTGTGAAATATAGTGGAGTCGGCGACTGCTTTTAGTGTCCTGGTGAACCACATGTAGCATTCCCAGGTCACAATTATAAGATTTTGCGTTTGAATCCTGGTTGGGTGAGGTGTTGATTATATGTAGAAGTCAGCGTGCTTTATTGGGCTAATGAAATATATATGGATCCTCGTTTTTCGAAGCCGGACTTGGTAAAACGTTGCTCTGATCACCTAAGCGGCATGGGTGGTCCCCATGAGAGGTTCACAACGCCATAAGCTCGTTGAACAGGCTTTGTGTGAAATATACAGAGTCTAGGAATGCTTTTTAGTGCTCTGGTGGCCCAGAGGTAGCTGCCTCACAATTAGAAGATCGTGGTCTGAATCCTAGTGGGGTGAGGTGTTGATTATATGAAGTAGTCCGCGTGCTTTATTGGGCTAATGAAATATATATGGATCCTCGTGTTTCGAAGCTGCATTTGGTAAAACGTTGCTCTGATCACCTAAGCAGCACGGGTGGTCCCCATTAGAGGTTCACGGCGCCATAAGCTCGTTGAACAGGCTTTGTGTGAAATATAGCAGAGTCTAGGAATGCTTTTATTGTCCTGGTCGCCCAGAGGTAGCGTCCCCCGGTCACAATTATAAGATCGAGGGTTCAAATCCTGGTGGGGTGAGGTGTTGATTAAATGGGTGAAGTCCGCGGCTTTATTGGGCTAATGAAATATATATGGATCCTCAAGTGTTTCGTCAAAGATTTGGTTGTTGCCAGCTCTGATCACCTAAGCGGCACGGTGGTCTCATTAGAGGTTCAGCAATTTTTGCGCCATAAGTGCTCGTTGAACAGGCTTTGTGTGAAATATAGCAGAGTTCAGGACTGCTTTTATTGTCCTGGTGGCCCAGGAGGTAGCATTCCCGTCACAATTATAAGATCGTGGGTTCAAATCCTTGTGGGGTGAGGTGTTGATTAAATGTTGAAGTCCGCGTGCTTTATTGGGCTAATGAAATATACATGGATCCTCGGGTTTCGAAGCCGCATTTGGTAAAATGTTGCTCTGATCACCTAAGCGGCACGGGTGGTCCCCATTAGAGGTTCAAGGCGCCATAAGCTCGTTGAACAGGCTTTGTGTGAAATATAGCAGAGTCTAGGAATGCTTTTAGTGTCCTGGTGGCCCAAAGGTAGCGTTCCCCGTCACAATTAGAAGATCGTGGGTTCGAATCCTAGTGGGGTGAGGTGTTGATTATATGAAGTAGTCCGCGTGCTTTATTGGGCTAATGAAATATATATGGATCCTCGTGTTTCGAAGCTGCATTTGGTAAAACGTTGCTCTGATCACCTAAGCGGCACGGGTGGTCCCCAATAGAGGTTCACGGCGCCATAAACTCATTGAACAGGCTTTGTGTGAAATATAGCAGAGTCTAGGACTGCTTTTATTGTCCTGGTGGCCCAGAGGTAGCGTCCCCCGGTCACAATTATAAGATCGAGGGTTCAAATCCTGGTGGGGTGAGGTGTTGATTAAATGTAGAAGTCCGCGTGCTTTATTGGGCTAATGAAATAAATATGGATCCTCATGTTTCGAAGCCGCATTTGGTTAAGCGTTGCTCTGATCACCTAACCGGCACGGGTGGTCCCCATTAGAGGTTCACGGCGCCATAAGCTCGTTGAACAGGCTTTGTGTGAAATATAGCAGAGTCTAGAATGCTTAGTGTCCTGGTGGGCTAGAGGTAGCTGCCTCGTCACAATTAGAAGATCGTGGGTTCAATCCTGGTGGGTGAGGTGTTGATTATATGTACAAGTCCGCGTGGTTTATTGGGCTAATGAAATATATATGGATCCTCGTGTTTCGAAACCGCATTTGGTAAAACGTTGCTCTGATCACCTAAGCGGCATGGGTGGTCCTCATTAGAGGTGTACGGCGCCATAAGCTCGTTGAACAGGCTTTGTGTGAAATATAGAAGAGTCTAGGAATGCTTTTAGTGTCCTGGTGGCCCAGAGGTAGCGATCCCCGGTCACAATTAGAAGATCGTGGGTTCGAATCCTGGTGGGGTGAGGTGTTGATTATATGAAGAAGTCCGCGTGCTTTATTGGGCTAATGAAATATATATGGATCTCGTGTTCGAAGAAACGCATTTGGTAAAACGTTGCTCTGATCACCTAAAAGCGGCACGGGTGGTCCCCTATAGTGGTTCACAGCGCCATAAGCTCGTTGAACAGGCTTTGTGTGAAATATAGCAGAGTCTAGGAATGCTTTTATTGTCCTAGTGGCCCAGAGGTAGCATTCCCCGGTCACAATTATAAGATCGTGGGTTCAAATCCTGATGGGGTGAGGTGTTGATTATATGTAGAAGTCTGCGTGCTTTATTGGGCTAATGAAATATATATGGATCCTCGTGTTTCGAAGTCGGATATGGTAGAACGTTGCTCTGATCACCTAAGCGGCACAGGTGGTCCCCATTAGAGGTTCATGGAGCCATAAGGTCGTTGAACAGGCTTTGTGTGAAATATAGTAGAGACTTTGACTGCTTTTATTGTCCTGGTGGCCCAGAGGTAGCATACCCCGGTCACAATAATAAAATTGTGGGTTTGAATCCTGGTGGGGTGAGGTGTTGATTATATGTTGAAGTCCGCGTGCTTTATTGGGCTAATGAAATATATATGGATCCTCTTGTTTCGAAGCCGCATTTGGTAAAACGTTGCTCTGATCACCTAAGCGGCACGGGTGGTCCCCTAGAGTGGTTCACAGCGCCATAAGCTCGTTGAACAGGCTTTGTGTGAAATATAGCAGAGTCTAGGACTGCTTTTATTGTCCTAGTGGCCCAGAGGTAGCATTCACCGGTAACAATTATAAGATCGTGGGTTCAAATCCTGGTGGGGTGAGGTGTTGATTATATGTAGAAGTCTGCGTGCTTTATTGGGCGAATTAAATATATATGGATCCTCGTGTTTCGAAGCCGGTTTTGGTAAAACGTTGCTCTGATCACCTAAGCGGCACAGGTGGTCCCCATTAGTGGGTCATGGAGCCATAAGGTCGTTGAACAGGCTTTGTGTGAAATATAGTAGAGACTTGGACTGCTTTTATTGTCCTGGTGGCCCAGTGGTAGCATACCCCGGTCACAATTATAAGATCGTGGGTTTGAATCCTGGTGGGGTGAGGTGTTGATTATATGTAGAAGTCCGATTGCTTTATTGGGCTAATGAAATATATTTGGATCCTCGTGTTTCGAAGCCGCATTTGGAAAAACGTTGCTCTGATCACCTAAGCAGCACGGGAGGTCCCCATTAGAGGTTCACGGCGCCATAAGCTCGTTGAACAGGATTTTTGTGAAATATAGCAGAATGTAGGACTGCTTTTATTGTCCTGGTGGCCCAGAGGTAGCGTTCCCCGGTCACAATTATAAGATCGTGGGTTCAAATCCTGGTGGGGTGAGGTTTTGATTATATGTAGAAGTCCGCGTGCTTTATTGGGCTAATGAAATATATATGGATCCTCGTTTTTCGAAACCGGATTTGGTAAAACGTTGCTCTGATCACCTAAGCGGCACAGGTGGTCCCCATTAGAGGTTCATGGAGCCATAAGGTCGTTGAACAGGCTTTGTGTGAAATATAGTAGAGACTTGGACTGCTTTTATTGTCCTGGTGGCCCAGAGGTAGTATACCCCGGCCACAATTATAAGATCGTGGGTTTGAATCCTGGTGGGGTGAGGTATTGATTATATGTAGAAGTCCGAGTGCTTTATTGGGCTAATGAAATATATATGGATACTCGTGTTTCCAAGCTGGATATGGTAAAACGTTGCTCTGATCACCTAAGGTGCAAGGGTGGTCCCCATTAGAGGTTCACGGCGCCATAAGCTCATTCAACAGGCTTTGTGTGAAATATAACAATCTAGGACTGCTTTTAGTTTCCTAGTGGTTCAGAGGCACCGTTCCCCGGTCACAGTTATAAGATCATGGGTTCACATCCTGGTGGGGTGAGGTGTTGATTATATGTAGAAGTCTGCGTGCCTTATTGGGCTAATGAAATATATATGGATCCTCGTGTTTTGAAGCCGGTTTTGGTAAAACGTTGCTCTGATCACCTAAGCGGCACAGGTGGTCTCCATTAGTGGTTCATGGAGCCATAAGGTCGTTGAACAGGCTTTGTGTGAAATATAGTAGAGAGTTGGACTGCTTTTATTGTCCTGGTGGCCCAGAGGTAGCATACCCCGGTCACAATTATAAGATCGTGGGTTTGAATACTGGTGGGGTGAGGTGTTGATTAAATGTAGAAGTCCGTGTGCTTTATTGGGCTAATGAAATATATATGGATCCTCGTGTTTCGAAGCCGCATTTGGTAAAACGTTGCTCTGATCACCTTTGCGGCACGGGTGGTCCCCATTAGAAGTTCACGGCGCCATAAGCTCGTTGAACAGGCTTTGTGTGAAATATAGAAGAGTCTAGGACTGCTTTTATTGTCCTGGTGGCCAGAGGTAGCATTCCCCGGTCACAATTATAAGATCGTTGGTTCAAATCCTGGTGGGATGAGGTGTTGATTATATGTACAAGTCCGCGTGGTTTATTGGGCTAATGAAATATATATGGATCCTAGTGTTTCGAAGCCGCATTTGGTAAAACGTTGCTCTGATCACCTAAGCGGCACGGGTGGTCCTCATTAGAGGTTCACGGCGCCATAAGCTCGTTGAACAGGCTTTGTGTGAAATATAGAAGAGTCTAGGACTCCTTTTATTGTCCTAGTGGCCCAGAGGTAGCATTCCCCGGTCACAATTATAAGATCGTGGGTTCAATTCCTGGTGGGGTGAGGTGTTGATTATATGTAGAAGTCTGCGTGCTTTATTGGGCTAATGAAATATATATGGATCCTCGTGTTTCGAAGCCGGATTTGGTAAAACGTTGCTCTGATCACCTAAGCGGCACGGGTGGTCCTCATTAGAGGTTCACCGCGCCATAAGCTCGTTGAACAGGCTTTGTGTGAAATATAGCAGAGTCTAGGAATGCTTTTAGTGTCCTGGTGGCCCAGAGGTAGCGAGCCCCGGTCAGAATTAGAAGATCGTGGGTTCAAATCCTGGTGGGGTGAGGTGATGATTATATGAAGAAGTCCGTGTGCTTTATTGGGCTAATGAAATATATATGGATCCTCGTATTTCGAAGCCGCATTTGGTAAAACGTTGCTCTGATCACCTAAGCGGCACGGGTGGTCCCAATGAGAGGTTCACGGCGCCATAAGCTCGTTGAACAGGCTTTGTATGAAATATAACAGAGTCTAGGACTGCTTATAGTGTCCTCGTGGCCCATAGGTAGCATTCCCCGGTCACAATTAGAAGATCGTGGGTTCGAATCCTGGTGGGGTGAGGTGTTGATTATATGTAGAAGTCCGCGTGTTTTATAGGGCAAATTAAATATATATGGATCCTCGTGTTTTGAAGCCGCATTTGGTAAAACGTTGCTCTGATCACCTAAGCGGCACGGGTGGTCCCCATTAGAGGTTCTGATTACTTATTAAGCTCGTTGAACAGGCTTTGTGTGAAATATAAGAGTCTAGAACTGCTTTTGTGGCTACAATTGGCCCAGAGGTAGCACGTCCCCGGGTCCACAGTACCGCAAGATCGTGGGTTCAAATCCTGGTGGGGTGAGGTGTTGATTATATGTAGAAGTCCAGCGTGCTATTGGGCTAATGAAATATATATGGAACCTCGTGTTTGAAGCGCATTTTAGTGAAACGTTGCTCTGATCACCTAAGCGTACGGGTGGTCCTCATTAAAGTTCACGACCATAAGCTCGTTGAACAGGCTTTGTGTGAAATATAGCAGAGTCTAGGAATGGCACTGGTGCCTGGTGGCCCAGAGGTAAGCGTTCCCGGTCTGAATTAGAAGATGCATTGGTTCGAGTCTGGTGGGGTGGTGTTGATTATATATGAAGAAGTCGGCGTGCTTTATTGGGCTAATAAGAAATATATGGATCCTCGTGTTTGAAGCCATTTGTTAAAACGTTGCTCTGATCACCTAAGCGGCACGGGTGGTCCCCATTAGAGGTTCACGGTGCCATAAGTCCGTTGAACAGGCTTTGTGTGAAATATAGCAGAGTCTAGGAATGCTTTTATTGTCCTGGTGGCCCAGAGGTAGCGTCCCCCGGTCACAAATATAAGATATTGGGTTCAAATCCTGGTGGGGTGAGGTGTTGATTATATGTAGAAGTCCGTGTGCTTTATTGGGCTAATAAAATATATATGGATCCTCGAGTTTCGAAGCCGCATTTAGTAAAACGTTGCTCTGATCACTAAGTGGCGCAGGTGGTCCCCATTAGAGGTTCCTGGCGCTAAAAGCTTCGTTGAACAGGCTTTGTGCTTGACCATGCTTAGAGTCTCTGACTGCTTTTAGTGTCCTGGTGGCCCCAGAGTAGCGTTCGGTCACCAATTAGAAGATCGTGGTTTCGAGTCTGGTGGGGTGAGGTGTTGATTATATGTAGAAGTCCGCGTGATTTAATGGTCAAATGAAATATATATGGATCCTCGGGTTTCGAAGCCACATTTGGTAAAGCGTTGCTCTGATCACCTAAGCGGCACGGGGGGGTCCCCATTAGAGGTTCACGGCGCCATAAACTCGTTGAACAGGCTTTGTGTGAAATATAGCAAAGTCTAGGAATGCTTTTAGTGTCCTGGTGGGCCAGAGGTAGTGTTCCCCGGTCACAATTAGAAGATCGTTGGTTCGAATCCTGGTGGGGTGAGGTGTTGATTATATGAAGAAGTCCGCATGCTTTATTGGGCTAATAGAAATATATATATGGATCCTCGTGTTTAAAGTCGGATTTGATAAACGTTGCTCTCTCTGATCACTCGCGGGCTTTAGGTGAATCCCATTAGGGTTCATGTGGAGCCATAAGGTCGTTGAACAGGCTTTTGTCAATGAAATATAGTAGAGACGACTGCTTTTTATTGTCCTGGTGGCCCAGAGGTAGCATACCCCGGTCACAATAATAAGATTGTGGGTTTGAATCCTGGTGGGGTGAGGTGTTGATTATATGTTGAATTCCGCGTGCTTTATTGGGCTAATGAAATAAATATGGATCCTCTTGTTTCGAAGCCGCATTTGGTAAAACGTTGCTCTGATCACCTAAGCGGCACGGGTGGTCCCCATTAGAGGTTCACGGCGCCATAAGCTCGTTGAACAGGCTTTGTGTGAAATACAGAAGAGTCTAGGACTGCTTTTATTGTCCTGGTGGCCCAGAGGTAGCATTCCCCGGTCACAATTATAAGATCGTTGGTTCGAATCCTGGTGGGGTGAGGTGTTGATTATATGAAGAAGTCCGCGTGCTTTATTGGGCTAATGAAATATATATGGATCCTCGTGTTTCGAAGCCGCATTTGGTAAAACGTTGCTCTGATCACCAAAGCGGCACGGGTGGTCCTCATTAAAGGTTTACGGTGCCTTAAGCTCGTTGAACAGGCTTTGTGTGAAATATAGCAGAGTCTAGGACTGCTTTTATTGTTCCTGGTGGCCCAGAGGTAGCGTCCCCCGGTCACAATTATAAGATCGTGGGTTCAAATCCTGGTGGGGTGAGGTGTTGATTATATGTAGAAGTCCGCATGCTTTATTGGGCTAATGAAATATATTTGGATCCTCGTGTTTCGAAGCCGCATTTGGTAAAACGTTGCTCTGATCACCTAAGCGGCACGGGTGGTCCCCATTAGAGGTTCACGGCACCAAAAGCTCGTTGAACAGGCTTTGTGTGAAACATAGCAGAGTCTACGACTGCTTTTAGTGTCCTGGTGGCCCACAGGTAGCGTTCCCCGGTCACAATTAGAAGATCGTGGGTTCGAGTCCTGGTGGGGTGAGGTGTTGATTATATGAAGAAGTCCGCGTGCTTTATTGGGCTAATGAAATATATATGGATCCTCGTGTTTCGAAGCCGCATTTGGTAAAACGTTGCTCTGATCACCTAAGCGGCACAGGTGGTCCCCCTTAGTGGTTCATGGAGCCATAAAAGATTAGTTGAACAATTTTGTGTAAATATAGTAGAGACTTGGACTGCTTTATTGTCCTGGTGGCCCAGAGGTAGCATGCGGCCACAATTATAAGATCGTGGGTTTGAATCCTGGTGGGGTGAGGTATTGATTATATGAAGAAGTCCGAGTGCTTTATTGGGCTAATGAAATATATATGGATACTCGTGTTTCCAAGCCGGATATGGTAAAACGTTGCTCTGATCACCTAAGGGGCAAGGGTGGTCCCCATTAGAGGTTCATGGCGCCATAAGGTCGTTGAACAGGCTTTGTGTGAAATATAGTAGAGTCTAGGACTGCTGTTAGTGTCCTGGTGGCCTTGAGGTAGCATTCCCCGGTCACAATTATAAGATCGTGGGTTCAAATCCTGGTGGGGTGAGGTGTTGATTATATGTAGAAGTCTGCGTGCTTTATTGGGCTAATGAAATATATATGGATCCTCTTGTTTCGAAGCCGCATTTGGTAAAACGTTGCTCTGATCACCTAAGCGGCACGGGTGGTCCCCATTAGAGGTTCACGGCGCCAAAAGCTCGTTGAACAGGCTTTGTGTGACACATAGCAGAGTCTACGACTGCTTTTATTGTCCTGGTGGCCCAGAGGTAGCGTTCCGCCTGTCACAATTAGAAGATCGTGAGTTCAAATCCTGGTGGGGTGAGGTGTTGATTATGTGTAAAAGTCCGTGTGCTTTATTGGGCTAATGAAATATGTATGGATCCTCGTGGTTCGAAGCCGCATTTGGTAAAACGTTGCTCTGATCACCTAAGCGGCACGGGCGGTCCCCTATAGTGGTTCACAGCGCCATAAGCTCGTTGAAGAGGCTTTGTGTGAAATATAGTAGAGACTTGGACTGCTTTTATTGTCCTGGTGGCCCAGAGGTAGCATTCCCCGGTCACAATTATAAGATCATGGGTTCAAATCCTGGTGGGATGAGGTGTTGATTATATGTACAAGTCCGCGTGCTTTATTGGGCTAATGAAATATATATGGATCCTCGTGTTTCGAAGCCGCATTTGGTAAAACGTTGCTCTGATCACCTAAGCGGCACGGGTGGTCCTCATTAAAGGTTCACGGCGCCATAAGCTCGTTGAACAGGCTTTGTGTGAAATATAGCAGAGTCTAGGAATGCTTTTAGTGTCCTGGTGGCGCAGAGGTAGCGTCCCCCGGTCACAATTATAAGATCGTGGGTTCAAATCCTGGTGGGGTGAGGTGTTGATTATATGTAGAAGTCCGTGTGCTTTATTAGGCTAATGAAATATATATGGATCCTCGTGTTTCGAAGCCGCATTTGGTATTTCGTTGCTCTGATCACCTAAGCGGCACGGGTGGTCCTCATTAGAGGTTCACGGCACCATAAGCTCGTTGAACAGGCTTTGTGTGAAATATAGCAGAGTCTAGGAATGCTTTTATTGTCCTGGTGGCCCAGAGGTAGCATTCCCCGGTCACAATTATAAGATCGTGGGTTCAAATCCTGGTGGGGTGAGGTGTTGATTATATGTAGAAGTCCGCATGCTTTATTGGGCTAATGAAATATATATGGATCCTCGTGTTTCGAAGCCGCATTTGGTAAAACGTTGCTCTGATCACCTAAGCGGCACAGGTGGTCCCCATTAGAGGTTCATGGAGCCATAAGGTCGTTGAACAGGCTTTGTGTGAAATATAGTAGAGACTTTGACTGCTTTTATTGTCCTAGTGGCCCAGAGGTAGCATTCCCCGGTCACAATTATAAGATCGTGGGTTCAAATCCTGGTGGGGTGAGGTGTTGATTATATGTAGAAGTCTGCGTGCTTTATTGGGCTAATGAAATATATATGGATCCTCGTGTTTCGAAGCCGTATTTGATAAAACGTTGCTCTGATCACCTAAGCGGCACGGGTGGTCCTCATTAGATTTTCACAGCGCCATAAGCTCGTTGAACAGGCTTTGTGTGAAATATAGCTGAGTCTAGGAATGCTTTTAGTGTCCTGGTGGCCCAGAAGTAGCGATCCCCGGTCACAATTAGAAGATCGTGGGTTCGAATCCTGGTGGGGTGAGGTGTTGATTATATGAAGAAGTCCGCGTGCTTTATTGGGCTAATGAAATATATATGGATCCTCGTGTTTCGAAGCCGCATTTGGTAAAACGTTGCTCTGATCACCTAAGCGGCACGGGTGGTCCTCATTAGAGGTTCACGGCGCCATAAGCTCGTTGAACAGGCTTTGTGTGAAATATAGCAGAGTCTAGGAATGCTTTTAGTGTCCTGGTGGCCCAGAGGTAGCATTCCTCGGTCACAATTATAAGATCGTGGGTTCAAATCCTGATGGGGTGAGGTGTTGATTATATGTAGAAGTCCGCATGCTTTATTGGGCTAATGAAATATATATGGATCCTCGTGTTTCGAAGCCGGATTTGGTAAAACGTTGCTCTGATCACCTAAGCGGCACAGGTGGTCCCCATTAGAAGTTCATGGAGCCATAAGGTCGTTGAACAGGCTTTGTGTGAAATATAGTAGAGACTTTGACTGCTTTTATTGTCCTAGTGGCCCAGAGGTAGCATTCCCCGGTCACAATTATAAGATCGTGGGTTCAAATCCTGGTGGGGTGAGGTTTTGATTATATGTAAAAGTCTGCGTGCTTTATTGGGCTAATGAAATATATATGGATCCTCGTGTTTCGAAGCCGCATTTGGTAAAACGTTGCTCTGATCACCCCTAGCGTACGGGTAGTCTCAATGAGAGTTCAAGCGCCATAAGCTCGTTGAACAAGAACTGTGCTTAAATCTAAGAGTCTAAGGAATGCTTTAGTGTCCTGGTGGCACAGAAGTAGCGATCCCGGTCTGAATTAGAAGATCGTGGGTTCGAATCTGGTGGGAATTGAGAGTGTTGAATTATATGAAAGAAGTCCAGCGTGCTATATTGGGCTAATAAGAATATATGGATCCTACGTGTTTCGAAGCGCATTTAGTAAAAACGTTGCTCTGATCACCTAAGCAGCACGGGTGGTCCACATTAGAGGTTCACGGCGCCATAAGCTCGTTGAACAGGCTTTGTGTGAAATATAGCAGAGTCTAGGACTGCTTTTATTGTTCCTGGTGGCCCAGAGGTAGCGTCCCCCGGTCACAATTATAAGATCGTGGGTTCAAATCCTGGTGGGGTGAGGTGTTGATTATATGTAGAAGTCTGCGTGCTTTATTGGGCTAATGAAATATATATGGATCCTCGTGTTTCGAAGCCGGATTTGGTAAAACGTTGCTCTGATCACCTAAGCGGCACAGGTGGTCCCCATTAGAGGTTCATGGAGCCATAAGGTCGTTGAACAGGCTTTGTGTGAAATATAGTAGAGACTTTGACTGCTTTTATTGTCCTATTGGCCCAGAGGTAGCATTCCCCGGTCACAATTATAAGATCGTGGGTTCAAATCCTGGTGGGGTGAGGTGTTGATTATATGTAGAAGTCTGCGTGCTTTATTGGGCTAATGAAATATATATGGATCCTCGTGTTTCGAAGCCGTATTTCGTAAAACGTTGATCTGATCACCTAAGCGGCACGAGTGGTCCTCATTAGAGGTTCACAGCGCCATAAGCTCGTTGAACAGGCTTTGTGTGAAATATAGCTGAGTCTAGGAATGCTTTTAGTGTCCTGGTGGCCCAGAAGTAGCGATCCCCGGTCACAATTAGAAGATCGTGGGTTCGAATCCTGGTGGGGTGAGGTGTTGATTATATGAAGAAGTTCGAGTGCTTTATTGGGCTAATGAAATATATATGGATCCTCGTGTTTCGAAGCCGCATTTGGTAAAACGTTGCTCTGATCACCTAAGCGGCACGGGTGGTCCCATTAGAGGTTTACGGTGCCAATTAAGCTCGTTGAACAGGCTTTGTGTGAAATATAGCAGAGTCTAGGACTGCTTTTATTGTCCTGGTGGCCCAGAGGTAGCATCCCCGGTCACAATTATAAGATCGTGGGTTCAAATCCTGGTGGGGTGAGGTGTTGATTATATGTAGAAGTCCGCATGCTTTATTGGGCTAATGAAATATATATGGATCCTCGTGTTTCGAAGCCGGATTTGGTAAAACGTTGCTCTGATCACCTAAGCGGCACAGGTAGTCCCCATTAGAGGTTCATGGAGCCATAAGGTCGTTGAACAGGCTTTGTGTGAAATATAGTAGAGACTTTGGACTGCTTTTATTGTCCTGGTGGCCCAGAGGTAGCATTCGCCCGTCACAGTTAGAAGATCGTGGGTTCAAATCCTGGTGGGGTGAGGTGTTGATTATATGTAGAAGTCTGCGTGCTTTATTAGGCTAATGAAATATATATGGATCCTCGTGTTTCGAAGCCGCATTTGGTAAAAAGTTTATTCTGATTACCTAAGCGGCACGGGTGGTCCCCATTAGAGGTTCTGGGCGCCACAAGCTCGTTGAACAGGCTTTGTGTGAAATATAGCAGAGTCTAAGACTGCTTTTATTGTCCTGGTGGCCCAGTAGCGATCCCCGGTCCGCAGTCGAAGATCGTGGGTTCGAATCTGAGTGGGGTGAGGTGTTGATTATGAAAAGTTCGAGTGCTGTGGGCTAATGAAATATATATGGATACCGTAACAACCGCACATTTGGTAAAAACATTGCTCTGATCACCTAAGCAGCACGGGTAGTCCTATAATTAGTTCACAACCACCATTTCGTTAGACAAGCTGTGTGAAATATAGCAGAGTCTAGGACTGCTTTTTATTGTCCTAGTGGCTTTGAAGGTAGCATTCCCCGGTCACAATTATAAATCGTGGGTTCAAATCCTGGTAGAGGGTGGTGCGTTATATGTAAAAATGCGTGTTACTTTATTGAGCTAATAAAGCCATCCATCGGATCCTAAATGTTTTGGCGGATTTGGTAAGCGTTACTCTGATCTCTGGCGGCTGGGTGGTCCTCATTAGAGGTTTACGGCGCCATAAGCTCGTTGAACAGGCTTTGTGTGAAATATAGCAGAGTCTAGGACTGCTTTATTGTTCCTGGTGGCCCAGAGTTAGCATCCCCCGGTCACAATTATAAGATCGTGGGTTCAAATCCTGGTGGGATGAGGTGTTGATTATATGTAGAACTCCGCGTGCTTTATTGGGCTAATGAAATATATATATGGATCCTTGTGTTTCGAGGCCGCATTTGGTAAAACGTTGCTCTGATCACCTAAGCGGCACGGGTGGTCCCCTATAGTGGTTCACAGCGCCATATGCTCGTTGAACAGACTTTGTGTGAAATATAGCAGAGTCTAGGACTGCTTTTATTGTCCTAGTGGCCCAGAGGTAGCATTCACCGGTAACAATTATAAGATCGTGGGTTCAAATCCTTGTGGGGTGAGATGTTGATTATATGTAGAAGTCGTGCTTTATTGGGCTAATGAAATATATATGGATCCTCGTGTTTCGAAGCCGGTTTTGGTAAAACGTCGCTCTGATCACCTAAGCGGCACCGGTGGTCCCCATTAGTGGTTCATGGAGCCATGAAGTCGTTGAACAGGCTTTGTGTGAAATATAGTAGAGACTTGGACTACTTTTATTGTCCTGGTGGCCCAGAGGTAGCATACCCCGGTCACAATTATAAGATCGTGGGTTTGAATCCTGGTGGGGTGAGGTATTGATTATATTTAGAAGTCCGAGTGCTTTATTGGGCTAATGAAATATATATGGATACTCGTGTTTCCAAGCCGGATATGGTAAAACGTTGCTCTGATCACCTAAGAGGCAAGGGTTGTCCCCATTAGAGGTTCACGGCGCCATAAGCTCATTCAACAGGCTTTGTGTGAAATATAACAATCTAGGACTGCTTTTAGTTTCCTGGTGGTTCAGAGGCACCGTTCCCCGGTTACAGTTATAAGATCATGGGTTGAAATCCTGGTGGGGTGAGGTGTTGATTATATGAAGAAGTCCGCGTGCTTTATTGGGCTAATGAAATATATATGGATCCTCGTGTTTCGAAGCCGCATTTGGTAAAACGTTGCTCTGATCACCTAAGCGGCATGGGTGGTCCCCATTAGAGGTTCATGGAGCCATAAGGTCGTTGAACAGGCTTTGTGTGAAATATAGTAGAGACTTTGACTGCTTTTATTGTCCTGGTGGCCCAGAGGTAGCATACCCCGGCCACAATTAGAAGATCGTGGGTTCGAATCATAGTGGGGTGAGGTGTTGAATATATGAAGAAGTCCGCGTGCTTTATTGGGCTAATGAAATATATATGGATCCTCGTGTTTCGAAGCCGCATTTGGTAAAACGTTGCTCTGATCACCTAAGCGGCACGGGTGGTCCTCATTAGAGGTTCACGGCGCCATAAGCTCGTTGAACAGGCTTTGTGTGAAATATAGCAGAGTCTAGGAATGCTTTTAGTGTCCTGGTGGCACAGAGGTAGCGATCCCCGGTCACAATTAGAAGATCGTGGGTTCGAATCCTGGTGGGGTGAGGTGTTGATTATATGAAGAAGTCCGCGTGCTATATCGGGCTAATGAAATATATATGGATCCTCGTGTTTCGATGCCGCATTTGGTAAAACGTTGCTCTGATCACCTAAGCGGCATGGGTGGTCCTCATTAGAGGTTTACGGCGCCTTAAGCTCGTTGAACAGGCTTTGTGTGAAATATAGCAGAGTCTAGGACTGCTTTTATTGTTCCTGGTGGCCCAGAGGTAGCGTCCCCCGGCCACAATTATAAGATCGTGGTTTCAAATCCTGGTGGGGTGAGGTGTTGATTATATGTAGAAGTCCGCATGCTTTATTGGGCTAATGAAATATATATGGATCCTCGTGTTTCGAAGCCGCATTTGGTAAAACGTTGCTCTGATCACCTAAGCGGCACGGGTGGTCCTCTATAGTGGTTCACAGCGCCATAAGCTCGTTGAACAGGCTTTGTGTGAAATATAGCAGAGTCTAGGAATGCTTTTTTAGTGTCCTGGTGGCCGGTAGCATTCGGTCACAATTATAAGATCGTGGGTTCAAATCCTGGTGGGGTGAGGTGTTGATTATATCGCTAAGAAGTCTGAAGTACTTTATTGGGCTAATGAAATATATATGGATCCTCGTGTTTCGAAGCCGGATTTGGTAAAACGTTGCTCTGATCACCTAAGCGGCACAGGTGGTCCCCATTAGAGGTTCATGGAGCCATAAGTTTGTTGAACAGGCTTTGTGTGAAATATAGTAGAGACTTTGACTGCTTTTATTGTCCTAGTGGCCCAGAGGTAGCATTCCCCGGTCACAATTATAAGATCGTGGGTTCAAATCCTGGTGGGGTGAGGTGTTGATTATATGTAGAAGTCTGCGTGCTTTATTCGGCTAATGAAATATATATGGATCCTCGTGTTTCGAAGCTGTATTTGGTAAAACGTTGCTCTGATCACCTAAGCGGCACGGGTGGTCCTCATTAGAGGTTCACAGCGCCATAAGCTCGTTGAACAGGCTTTGTGTGAAATATAGCAGAGTCTAGGAATGCTTTTAGTGTCCTGGTGGCCCAGAAGTAGCGATCCCCGGTCACAATTAGAAGATCGTGGGTTCGAATCCTGGTGGTGTGAGGTGTTGATTATATGAAGAAGTCCGCGTGCTTTATTGGTCTAATGAAATATATATGGATCCTCGTGTTTCGAATCCGCATTTGGTAAAACGTTGCTCTGATCACCTAAGCGGCACGGGTGGTCCCCATTAGAGGTTCATGGAGCCATAAGGTCGTTGAACAGACTTTGTGTGAAATATAGTAGAGACTTTGACTGCTTTTATTGTCCTGGTGGCCCAGAGGTAGCATACCCCGGCCACAATTAGAAGATCGTGGGTTCGAATCCTAGTGGGGTGAGGTGTTGAATATATGAAGAAGTCCGCGTGCTTTATTGGGCTAATGAAATATATATGGATCCTCGTGTTTCGAAGCCGCATTTGGTAAAACGTTGCTCTGATCACCTAAGCGGCATGGGTGGTCCCCATTAGAGTTCACGGCGCCATAAGCTCATTGAACAGTCTTTGTGTGAAATATAGCAGAGTCTACGAATGCTTTTAGTGTCCTGGTGGCCCAGAGGTAGCATTCCCCGGCCACAATTATAAGATCGTGGGTTTAAATCATGGTGGGATGAGGTGTTTATATGTAGAAATCCGCGTGCTTTATTGGGCTAATGAAATATATATGGATCTCGTGTTTGGCCGGTTGGTAAAGCGTTGCTCTGATCACTAATGGCTGGTGGTCCCATTAGAGGTTCATGGCGCCATAAGGTCGTTGAACAGGCTTTGTGTGAAATATAGTAGAGTCTACGAATGCTTTTATTGTCCTGTTGGCCCAGAGGTAGCGTTCCCCAGTCACAATTATAAGATCGTGGCTTCAAATCCTGGTGGGGTACGGCGTTGATTATATGTAGAAGTCCGCGTGCTTTATTGGGCTAATGAAATATATATGGATCCTCGTGTTTCAAAACCGCATTTGGTAAAGCGTTGCTCTGATCACCTAAGCGGCACGGGTGGTCCCCTATAGTGGTTCACAGCGCCATAAGCTCGTTTAACAGGCTTTGTGTGAAATATAGTAGAATCTAGGACTGCTTTTAGTTTCCTGGTGGTTCAGAGCACCGTTCCCGATTTACAGTTATAAGATCATGGGTTGAAATCCTGGTGGGGTGAGGTGTTGATTATATGTAGAAGTCCGCGTGCTTTATTGGGATAATGAAATATATATGGATCCTCGTGTTTCGAAGCCGCATTTGGTAAAACATTGCTCTCATCACCTAAGCAGCACGGGTGGTCCCCATTAGAGGTTCACGGCGCCATAATCTCGTTGAACAGGCTTTGTGTGAAATATAGCAGAGTCTAGGACTGCTTTTATTGTCCTGATGGCCCAGAGGTGGCGTTCCGCCTGTCTGAATTAGAAGATCGTGAGTTCAAATCCTGGTAGGGGTGAGTGTTGATTATGTGAAATCATTATTAACTGGGCCTAATGAGAATATATATGGATCTCGTGTTTGAAGCGCATTTTGATACGCGTTCACTGATCACTAAAAGCGTACGGGTGGTCCCCATTAGAGGTTCACGGCGCCATAAGCTCGTTGAACAGGCTTTGTGTGAAATATATGAGAGTCTAGGAATGCTTTTAGTCTCCTGGTGAGCCAGAGGTAGCGTTCCCCGGTCATAATTAGAAGATCGTGGGTTCGAATCCTGGTGGGGTGAGGTGTTGATTATATGAAGAAGTCCGCGTGCTTTATTGGGCTAATGAAATATATGTGGATCCTCGTGCTTCGAAGCCGCGCACATTTTGGTAAGCGTTGCTCTCTGATCACCCTAAAAGCGGCCTTGGTGGTCCCCATTAGGAAGTTCATGGAGCCATAGGTCATTGAACAGACTTTGTGTACCAGAAATATAGTAGAACTTTGACTGCTTTTATTGTCCTGTGGCCCAGAATTATGCCGGCCACAATTAAGATCGTGGGTTCGAATCCTAGTGGGGTGGGTGTTGAATATAGAAGAATCGCGTGCTTTATTGGGCTAAACAAATATATGGATCTCGTGTTTCGAAGCCGCATTTAATTACTGTTACTCTGATCACCTAAGCGGCGCGGTGGTCCTCATTAGAGAGTTCACGGCATATGAAAGCTCGTTGAACAGGCTTTGTGTATATAGCAGAGTCTAGGAATGCTTTTTTAGTGTCCTGGTGGCACAAGTGGCGATCGGTCACAATTAGAAGATCGTGGGTTCGAATCCTGGTGGGGTGAGGTGTTGATTATATGAAGATGTCCGCGTGCTATATTGGGCTAATGAAATATATATGGATCCTCGTGTTTCGATGCTGCATTTGGTAAAACGTTGCTCTGATCACCTAAGCGGCACGGGTGGTCCTCATTAGAGGTATACGGCGCCTTAAGCTCGTTGAACAGGCTTTATGTGAAATATAGCAGAGTCTAGGACTGCTTTTATTGTTCCTGGTGGCCCAGAGGTAGCATCCCCCGGTCACAATTATAAGATCGTGGGTTCAAATCCTGGTGGGATGAGGTGTTGATTATATGTAGAACTCGGCGTGCTTTATTGGTAATGAAATATATATATATGGATCCTTGTGTTTCGAAGCCGCATTTGGTAAAACGTTGCTCTGATCACCTAAGCGGCACGGGTGGTCCCCTATAGTGGTTCACAGCGCCATATGCTCGTTGAACAGGCTTTGTGTGAAATATAGCAGAGTCTAGGACTGCTTTTATTGTCCTATAGGCCCAGAGGTAGCATTCACCGGTAACAATTATAAGATCGTGGGTTCAAATCCTGGTGGGGTGAGATGTTGATTATATGTAGAAGTCTGTGTGCTTTATTGGGCTTATGAAATATATATGGATCCTCGTGTTTCGAAGCCGGATTTGGTAAAACGTTGCTCTGATCACCTAAGCGGCACAGGTGGTCCCCATTAGAGGTTCATGGACCCATAAGGTCGTTGAACAGGCTTTGTGTGAAATATAATAGAGACTTGGACTGCTTTTATTGTCCTGGTGGCCCAGAGGTAGCATACCCCGGCCACAATTATAAGATCGTGGGTTTGAATCCTGGTGGGGTGAGGTATTGATTATATGTAGAAGTCCGAGTGCTTTATTGGGCTAATGAAATATATATGGATACTCGTGTTTCCAAGCTGGATATGGTAAAACGTTGCTCTAATCACCTAAGGTGCAAGGGTGGTCCCCATTAGAGGTTCACGGCGCCATAAGCTCATTCAACAGGCTTTGTGTGAAATATAGTAGAGTCTAGGACTGCTTTTATTGTCCTGGTGGCCCAGAGGTAGCATACCCCGGTCACAATTATAAGATCGTGGGTTTGAATCCTGGTGGGGTGAGGTGTTGATTATATGTAGAAGTCCGAGTGCTTTAGCTGGGCTACTGAAGAGTATTTGGATCCTCGTGGCTCAAGCCGTGATTTGGAAAAAACGTGCTGTTCTGATCACCTAAGCAGCACGGGAGGTCCCTATTAGAGGTTCATACGGCAGCCATAAGCCTGCTTGAACAGGATTTGTGTAGCTCATAGCAGAGTGGGGAATTGCTTTTATTGTCCTGGTGGGCCCAGAGGTAAGTGCCTCCTGGTCACAATTATAAGATCGTGGGTTCAAATCCCAGGGGTGAGGTTTTGATTATATGGTAGTCCGCGGCTTTATTGGGCTAATGAAATATATATGGATCCCTCGTGGTTTCTGGAAGCCGGATTTGGTAAACGTTGCTCTGATCACCTAAGCGGCACAGGTGGTCCCCATTAGAGGTTCATGGAGCCAGTGTCGTTGAACAGGCTTAGAAATATAGTAGAGGATTTAATCGCTTTTATTGCCTGTGGCTCAGAGGTAGCATACCCCGCCATAATTATAAGATCGTGGGTTTGAATCCTGGTGGGGTGAGGTATTGATTATATGTAGAAGTCCGAGTGCTTTTTGGGCTAATGAAATATATATGGATACTCGTGTTTCCAAGCCGGATATGGTAAAACGTAGCTCTGATCACCTAAGGGGCAAGGGTTGTCCCCATTAGAGGTTCACGGCGCCATAAGCTCATTCAACAGGCTTTGTGTGAAATATAACAATCTAGGACTGCTTTTAGTTTCCTGGTGGTTCAGAGGCACCGTTCCCCGGTTACAGTTATAAGATCATGGGTTGGAATCCTGGTGGGGTGAGGTGTTGATTATATGTAGAAGTCCGCGTGCTTTATTGGGATAATGAAATATATATGGATCCTCGTGTTTCGAAGCCGCATTTGGTAAAACATTGCTCTCATCACCTAAGCAGCACGGGTGGTCCCCATTAGAGGTTCACGGCGCCATAATCTCGTTGAACAGGCTCTGTGTGAAATATAGCAGAGTCTAGGACTGCTTTTATTGTCCTGGTAGCCCAGAGGTAGCGTTCCGCCTGTCACAATTAGAAGATCGTGAGTTCAAATCCTGGTGGGGTGAGGTGTTGATTATGTGTAAAAGTCTGTGTGCTTTATTGGGCTAATGAAATATATATGGATCCTCGTGTTTCGAAGCCGCATTTGGTAAAACGTTGCTCTGATCACCTAAGCGGCACGCGTGGTCCCCATTAGAGGTTCACGGCGCCATAAGCTCGTTTAACAGGCTTTGTGTGAAATATAGCAGAGTCTAGGACTGCTTTTATTATCCTGGTGGCCCAGAGGTAGCATTCCCCGGTCACAATCATAAGATCGTGGGTTCAAATCCTGGTGGGGTGAGGTGTTGATTATATGAAGAAGTCCGCGTGCTTTATTGGGCTAATGAAATATATATGGATCCTCGTGTTTCGAAGCCGCATTTGGTAAAACGTTGCTTTGATCACCTAAGCGGCATGGGCGGTCCCCTATAGTGGTTCACAACGCCATAAGCTCGTTGAAGAGGCTTTGTGTGAAATATAGTAGAGACTTGGACTGCTTTGTTGTCCTGGTGGCCCTGAGGTAGCATACCCCGGTCACAATTATAAGATCGTGGGTTTGAATCCTGGTGGGGTGAGGTGTTGATTATATGTAGAAGTCCGCGTGCTTTATTGGGCTAATGAAATATATATGGATCCTCGTGTTTCGAAGCCGCATTTGGTAAAACGTTGCTCTGATCTCCTAAGCGGCATGGGTGGTCCCTATTAGAGGTTCACGGCGCCATAAGCTCGTTGAACAGGCTTTGTTTGATATATAGTAGAGTCTAGGACTGCTTTTATTGTCCCGGTGGCCCAGAGGTAGCATACCCCAGTTACAATTATAAGATCGTGGGTTCAAATCTTGGTGGGGTGAGGTGTTGATTATATGTAGAAGTCCGCGTGCTTTATTGGGCTAATGAAATATATATGGATCCTCGTGTTTCCAGGCCGGATTTGGTAAAACATTGCTCTGA
>NW_024734351.1:0-16063 GCF_018991925.1 Homarus americanus | reverse complement strand
CAAGAACACTTAAATCTACTACACAAAATGAACTGTCCGTGACCCGTGGAAGGATAGCGTCTGTGACTGGGATGAATGAGACACACTGTAAAATTTAGACACTTATATTCCCTCCAACACTACAAACACAATCAAATAATGGTACACCAATATGCGCACCTCTTAACTTAAACTTTAAACACTACTCTGGGGAATAAAAGTTATACATGACATAGAAATTATTAGAAACACAGGCAACAATAAATTTAAAGTATTAAGAAATGTTAATTGCACATATGAACAGGCCTTAAGGGCTTTCACAAAATAATATCAGTCACTTAGGAAATGGTACTAAAAATAAGAAATTAAATACTCCACAATGAATAGGCCTTAAGGGTCTTCAACAAAATAATATCAGTCACTGAGGAATGGTAATAAAAGATAAGAAATTAAATACTCTACAATGAATAGGCCTTAAGGGCTTTCAGCAAAATAATATCACTCAACAAAATTATAGCACCCCAACAGGTGTACACTTCCTACCCTAACCTAACCACTGCTCTGGGGAACAAGGTTATACCTGAGATCAGAATTATGAAGAATTAGAGGCATTAAAAGAATCGAATCACAGTATCACTCTGGTTCCACTTAATGGCACAAACATTCAAAAAAACACTACTATCAAAATTATTTAAGAAATATTAAACTACACACGTCAAGATAATATCAGTCTGAGGAATGGTGTTAACTACACCCGTGATAAGGAAGATAAAATGTTCCTCTAGGTGTCTCCTAGAGTCCTAGACTCACGGTCTCAGTGTGTGACCATTAATATACTCAGATAGCCTCAGTGTACTCCCAGTGCGTCCATGGGCAGGAAGAGAGTGAGCCAATCAGACCTTGTGCAGTTGAGAGAAACTTTAGCTTCCCGTTAGCAAGAGGGTTTCACTAGCTGCTCGGGACATGTGGGGTTGTGCACCGGAGTGGTAAGAACTGATCACCCACTGCTGATGCTGGTCCTGTGTCGTGTTAGTTGTCGGGAGCACTCGTTCACTCAAGAGATCCTTTGCTACCCCGCTAAACAGTGACAGGCCTACACTGATCGGTCCAATGGCGACAATCGCCACCCTCAATCATCAACGGCAGTCAATCTCTCGCAGTCAACTCCGGTCAACTCCAATCAACTCCGGTCAACTCCAATCAACTCCGGTCAACTCCAATCAACTCCGGTCAACTCCAATCAAGTGGGTTCTGACGGAAACCCTGAAATGAACTCACTGTTAGCTCTAGTTTACTTTATCACTGCCCTATCTAACCCTGTCTGAGATCGAATGAGACTTACTTGTTATACTGCAATAGCGCAGCACAGGTGACTAGGCCACGTGACTATTTCTGATGGACGCGCGGAACGTCTTGTCTGTGTGAATGCTCTCCGGGACTGGGAGAGAACCCGCCTCGTGTCCTCTCAAGGCGTTAGCTTGGTCCTACGTGATATATTTACCGCCTAACTAATAACTCCTTGGGACCCCCGTAACATTATTCAGACTGCTAAATGATCTATAATAATTTCAAATTCAATAATAGTCCCTTAACTTCATGAATCGCATCATTATTAATTCGGTAAATCACATTTAATATCATATAGGCCTAGTTCCGCAATCTCTCGCTACGAGCAGGCAGCGCTCCCTCCCCTCAGATGACCTTGAACGCTCAGTATCACTCATGGCGGGGCATTTGAACTTGCTCTGAAATTTCTGAATATTACAATCGACCCCCCTAAAAAAAGACAGCACTGTCCTCATGTGCTGAGAAAACATGCATACGACCCCCCTAAAATTTTGTTCTAAGGACTGCACCTCACCCCTTTTGCTAAATGCAGCATTCCCGTCTTCTCTTCTCTCCTTTTCTCTCCCGCTAACACTCGACCCCCCTAAAAAAGACAGCACTGCCCTCATGTGCTGAGAGAACAACTTAGAACCCACCTTCAACTCTGTACTATTCCACTCGCAGCTAGCAACTCCATTTCTTCCTAGCCCAACTCAATCCAACCAGAACATCACGCTCCCCTTTTGCCTGGCCCTTAACTAGAGAACCAATGTCAAAATTAATACCAGCCCAAAACAAACATGCTCTCCTTTGGCCTGGCCCTTGAACAAAGAGGAACCAGTGTCAAAAAAATACACAGTCCAAAACAAGCATGCTCTCCTTTTGCCTGGCCCTTGAACTAAGAGGAACCAGTGTCAAAAAAATACACAGTCCAAAACAATCATGCTCTCCTTTTGCCTGGCCCTTGAGCTAAGAGGAACCAGTGTCAAAACAATACTCAGTCCAAAACAAACATGCTCTCCTTTGGCCTGGCCCTTGAGCTAAGAGGAACCAGTGTCAAAACAATACTCAGTCCAAAACAAACATGCTCTCCTTTTGCCTGGCCCTTGAGCTAAGAGGAACCAGTGTCAAAAACAATACACAGTCCAAAACAAACATGTCTCCTTTTGCCTGGCCCTTGAGCTAAGAGGAACCAGTGTCAAAAAAATACTCAGTCCACGTCTCCGAACCTCATGCCGGCAGACCAACCCTCTGACAATGTACCAGTCCATATTAGTGAGGCCCTGGACATTACAACCGTACTCTCAATCCCGCTCATGACAGCAACTCAATCCCGCTCATGACAGCAACTCAATCCCGCTCATGACAGCAACCACTACTCAACGCACATCTCTGACCTAACCATCTCTCCAATCCCCTCTGCCCTACTCACAACTCCTCCAACTCACCCCCTACAACCTGCCTTTTCTCATTACCATGCACCCTAACTGTAATCGGTCGGCTTCGTCTTGTCTCTCAGCTGGAGGGCTCGATCAACCTCTCTGAACTACTTACGTACCCCTATATTTCCCACTTGGACCTCACACTTCCTTGACTGCTGGACGTGTGCCTGACATTCACCCCTTGTTTCCTCCCTGAACCGTTGAATGTGTGCCTGAGACTCCCACTTGAACCTGTTTACCTGTGCTTGATAATCCCTCTTTAGGTCTCCGAACTCCTCTCTCAGCAGTACCAAGGTCCCGCGGCCGTCTCTCTTCCTCCTCATACACATCTCTACTGTCAAGCCTAACCAACTCAGTCCGGGCACAAGGATGAGCATCAGTGCGAGTTCAATCCCTACCATTACTAACCAACACATGATAGCGTTCATTATCCCAACCACAGTACTATCAGTCACGACATTAAAAACTACGCTCTGCTACCATTTGTAACCGGTCGGAATTTGCTGGACTTTAATTTCTCCCTTGACTTGGGGTTTATTAAAATTTAATAGATGGTAAAGGCAGTGGAAGCGCCCCTTTGAGAAAAATCCCGAACCAGCACAAGAACACTTAAATCTACTACACAAAATGAACTGTCCGTGACCCGTGGAAGGATAGCGTCTGTGACTGGGATGAATGAGACACACTGTAAAATTTAGACACTTATATTCCCTCCAACACTACAAACACAATCAAATAATGGTACACCAATATGCGCACCTCTTAACTTAAACTTAAAACACTACTCTGGGGGAATAAAAGTTATAAATGACATAGAAATTATTAGAAACACAGGCAACAATAAATTTGAAGTATTAAGAAATGTTGTTTGCACACATGAACAGGCCTTAAGGGCTTTCACAAAATAATATCAGTCACTTAGGAAATGGTACTAAAAAATAAGAAATTAAATACTCCACAATGAATAGGCCTTAAGGGTTTTCAACAAAATAATATCAGTCACTGAGGAATGGTAATAAAAAATAAGAAATTAAATACTCTACAATGAATAGGCCTTAAGGGCACTCAACAAAATTATAGCACCCCAACAGATGCACACTTCCTAACCTAACTTAACCACTACTCTGGGGAACAAGGTTATACCTGAGATCAGAATTATGACGAACAATCAGATGCATTAAAAGAATCAATCACAGTATCACTCTGGTTCCACTTAATGGCACAAACATTCAAAAAAACACTACTATCAAAATTATTTAAGAAATATTAAACTACACACGTCAAGATAATATCAGTCTGAGGAATGGTGTTAACTACACCTGTGATAAGGAAGATAAAATGTTCCTCTAGGTATCTCCTAGAGTCCTAGACTCACGGTCTCAGTGTGTGACCATTAATATACTCAGATAGCCTCAGTGTACTCCCAGTGCGTCCATGGGCAGGAAGGGAGTGAGCCAATCAGACCTTGTACAGTTGAGAGAACTTTAGCTTCCCGTTAGCAAGAGGGTTTCACTAGCTGCTCAGGACATGTGGGGTTGTGCACGGAGTGGTAAGAACTGATCACCCACTGCTGATGCTGGTCCCGTGTCGTTTTAGTTGTCGGGAGCACTCGTTCACTCAAGAGATCCTTTGCTACCCCGCTAAACAGTGACAGGCCTACACTGATCGGTCCAATGGCGACAATCGCCACCCTCAATCATCAACGGCAGTCAATCTCTCGCAGTCAACTCCGGTCAACTCCAATCAACTCCGGTCAACTCCAATCAACTCCAATCAACTCCAATCAAGTGGGTTCTGACGGAAACCCTGAAATGAACTCACTGTTAGCTCTAGTTTACTTTATCACTGCCCTATCTAACCCTGTCTGAGATCGAATGAGACTTACTTGTTATACTGCAATAGCGCAGCACAGGTGACTAGGCCACGTGACTATTTCTGATGGACACGCGGAACGTCTTGTCTGTGTTAATGCTCTCCGGGACTGGGCCTAGCCAGCGTCGCGTCTCCTCAAGGCGTTACCTTAGGTCTACGTGATATATTTACCGCCTAACTAATAACTCCTTGGGACACCCGTAACATTATTCAGACTGCTAAACGATCTATAATAATTTCAAATTCAATAATAGTCCCTTAACTTCATGAATCGCATCATTATTAATTCGGTAAATTACATTTAATATCATATAGGCCTAGTTCCGCAGTCTCTCGCTACGAGCAGGCAGCGCCCCCTCCCCTCAGATGACCTTGAACGCTCAGTATCATTCATGGCGGGGCATTTGAAATTACTCTGAAATTTCTGGATATCACATATATATATATATATATATATATATATATATATATATATATATATATATATATATATATATATATATATATATATATATTTCATTAGCCCAATAAAGCACGCAGACTTCTTCATATACTCAACACCTCACCCCGCCAGGATTCGAACCCATGGCCCACGACTGTGATCGGGGAACGCTACCTCTAGACCACCAGGATCCTGAAAGCAATCCTAGACTCTGTTATATTTCACACAAAGCCTGTTCAACGAGCTTATGGCGCAGTGAACCTCTAATGGGGACTACCCGTATCACTTAGGTGGTAAGAGTAACGTTTTACCAAATCCGGCTTTGAAACACGAGGAGCCATATATGTTTCATTAGCCCAATAAAGCACGCGGACTTCTACATATAATCAATATATATATATATATATATATATATATATATATATATATATATATATATATATATATATATATATATATATATATATATATATATATATACAATATATATATATTTCTATGTAGATCCACAATGGAACGTGATGTTATTCGAAAAGGGAAACAACGGAGCCTGTTTCTTCCCTGTGATTTATCAAGATATATATATATATATATATATATATATATATATATATATATATATATATATATATATATATATATATATATATATATATATATATATATACTGTATATATATATATATATATATATATATATATATATATATATATATATATACATACATACATACATACATACATACATGCATACATACATAGCACCTTCGCTTAATCTAACACCTCTGCTAACGTATTCTGATTAATTTTAATCGCCTTCCATAAGGATCTTCAATTCGTTGAAAAAAATTCGTTAATCTAAGTTCTTACTTAACTGACCTCAATATGTTTTCGCTACACTGACCGGGCAACCAGCTTTAGTATCAGTCCGCCAATACATTAATCGGTTCTAGGGCTTAAATTCCTTACTATTTTAGTAAATATCAAGAAGTTTATACTATTCAATAATTTTAAAAGTTTAATATTCAATTTTTTAGTCATTTTAACAATTATTGAACATAATTGAAGGTAAAGTGACTAGTTTAATGCGTGGCATTCAGCCTCTTCACCCAGCAAACAGGAGTTAGTCTCTCTTTGTTTTCACTGAGGTAACATCTTGCTTGAGACTCTCTTCAACTAAACGCTTTTGTTCTGTGTTTCCAAGCAAATTATTGGTCAATTTGAAATATATTTTACATATTGACAATATATAATGCAGTGCAGTGTTGATTTAAAGAAAATAATCTTGAATTACACCATTCTAAATCCCATCATCATCATCCAGGAGCCTTCTACATACACACCTCAAAGTAAGTGAACTTTTCTACCATTTTTGTTGAATTTAGGAAATTTTCGGTGAGCTGGAACCAATTACCCAAAAACCCATTGAAACAATGGTTTCGGTTAACAAACGTTTCGGTTAACGAACGACCTTCTGGAACGGATTGAGTTTCAACGGAGGGGTCATATATATATATATATATATATATATATATATATATATATATATATATATATATATATATATATATATATATATATATATATATATATATATATATATATATATATATATATATATATATATATATATATATATATAATGCTGGGAAGTTATTGTACTGGAATAAAGTTTGCTCTTAGAAAAACCTCAATCCACCCCACTTCTTTTTTCAACCAGTTTTAAGAATGATGAGCGATATTATAAAGTATAAATTATTTTGAGATAAAATCCTTGTTCTGAAACCAGGATTAAAGAAAAAAAATATAATATACAGGATGGAATTTATTAAAATTCTAAAAATAGCTCAAAATACTTACATATGAGCACATATATTAATATTAGTATAGATTTATATCACATACTGCTATGAGTAATATAGCTAACATTAAGAAAATATAACTTTGAACTACAGTACTGTATTGACATGCATGTTTTGCGAAGAAAAAGGGGAAAAATAGATACAGACATGAGAAATACAAATTATGGGAGGCATTCTTTATTTACTACAAAACATGTGTACTGTAATCTTAAAAAAATATACAACAGATATTAGTACAGTACTTAATAGATATTGCACACCTTTGGATTGTTCTTTTCTTCCAAAATTTCTAAAAAAGGTGCCATTTAAAATTCTTTCCTGCCTCTTTAAATTTCGTTTGAATTTATTGTACAGGTATTGAAATAGATAACATTCTAACATGTATTTGCTAACACCAGTTTACAATGTTCTAACAGTTTTCTCTCATAGTATTTCTAAATGTTAGAATAGTGTAATTACTAATCTTGTTGAGCTACAGTTAATATTAAGCATTAAAAATAAAGAAATAATTTGCTGTAAATATTGTAGACTGTATTCAGGATATTTTTAAACCACTTAATTATCTCTGTTATGAAAGCAGATGTAAAATATACAGGTATGTATAGTAATGGATATTCTACCTCACCACATCTTATACAACTATCATTTTGTTTTATGTTTAACATTTTTAGTCTGATTAGTTGGTAGAATTTCATGAATATACCAATATGGGTTCCATGACATTTGCTCACAAGACATATGCTCATAAGATGAACCTAACCTAATCTAACATTTGTCTTCATGTCCATTAATGTTGTGAGTATTTGTCATGTGAGCATTTGTCTTGCAAGTACTGTATATGCCTTGTGAGCGTTTGTCTTGTGAGTATATTCCTTGTGAGCATTTGCAAATTATTTCTGCATTTTTAATGCTTAATATTAACTGTAGTATTAATAAGGATAAGAATACAATGATTATGCTAATGTCAGATTATAGCCTTTATTAAAAGCAGGATATGTTATAATAAATGAATGATCAATAGTACATTATTTTTAAAGAAAAATCATCACATATTTCACAAATATATTAATACATAATATCCAGTGCAGACTTTTGGAAAAACCCTACATAACCTAGTTAAAATTGTGTCTTTCTGTGAGTTATTTGTCACATTTTTCTGTTATGTTGTGTAGTGCTGACTGAATTTGTGCTGGGTGGCTATATAAACTTTATTATTTTATAAGTTTACTCAAATACAATCATTTTTTTTTCTATATATTTCTTTTTGGCCGTATATGAACAGGGGGCTTATTACCCCATTACAGAAATAAGTTTACCAATTGCATTATAAATTACACCTTACATTTTGTAAATACTGTACTGTATTTTCAAAAATTCTTACTTCAGTAATAATGTCTATTTTTGGTGTTTGGTGATACAGCATTTAAGCATAACAGCTGATTCCTAGGTGAAATATATTTTTTTAATAGAATATGACCTATTGGTTATTAGAGTGTATTACTGTAAATGGAAAAATTGAGATTTTGTTAAAATTACTGCTGTACTGGTTATTTTTTAACATTTAATTATTGGTTAAGTTGAATGAAAAGTTATTTAGAGGGTGATAACTAATGTTAGCCATCAACAATTTTCCTATACTGTACACATTTGTCTATCTGTGCATTAATAGCAGATGTAAAGTGGGCAAATGTGAAGTTGTAGATGATGTTAGGCACCGTACTTACTTTTCTAGGCATCCTCTGTGAGTAATAATGGGGAAAATTTTTGCTTGGATAAGGGAACTATTGAATTTTTAAAGGAAATATTTCCGTCTGTCTATCCAAGGAATTTCTGAAGCCACCACCCCCAATAGGCAGGCTTTCATTATTTTGATACATATTAGTATTATTTAGTAGAAATACCAGTAGTAAAAATTCATATCAGTAACTGGTTAATGAATTAGTTTTGGAAATATATGGGATGAAGGCGTTGGTACCTGAATTGTGGAATATGCTTAGTTCTTTTTTTGTTTTGTTTTCGTGGCAGTAGTGTAAAAAAGTACTGCATGGTCACGGGGTTTATTATATTACAAAATTTCATTTAATGTACACACTGTAGTAAATCATGTTTCTAACACCGTTTTATATTTGTGCAGGTTAAAACTTCAGTGCAAGACATGTGGTGAATATATATGCAGAAGCGTCTTTGGTAAGTACAGTACAATGCTTTTAAAGTTTGATTCTTCGTCATATTGTTTATTATTTTACCAACGTCTGTTCATTACGGAATTGTCAAAGAGCCCCACACCTTTTTTCTCATCTTGGCTTTAATTAGCCATCCTGTCATCCTAAGCCGGGCCTGATGTAAGCAGTCCCCATCTCTAGCTGTTGCTGATACAGTATAGTGATGATGCACTGGGGATCTTATCAAAGCATTTCGTGTCGTGTTTCAAATTTAGCGCTGGAAAATGTAACGATTCTTTTTTGGGGGACTGTAATTACGGTATGCAATTTTAGATCAAGGTAAGGTTCATATGTTTAGTACAATTGCATTTTTTTATTTTTCATGTGGAGATTGATTCGATATGTATTTCTGAGTACAATTAATAATTATTTTCGATTGAAGATGAAAAGTAAAGTACATACTCGTATATTTCTCTCATAGCAGCACAAAGCAGAAGAAAATATATAACCCTTTATCTTAATTTTGAGTGCTTGAAAAAAATATACGTTTTCGTTATGGTTTTGCCGCTGTACATTTTATTTCAGATCTCGACTCAAAATGCGTCATTGTTTCACATATTACTGTCTTTAATAATCCTGTAATATGTTCTTTGACAATTTTAAGTGGGATGATAGTACATCTAGCCTTCTCCCTTCCCTCTCCAACGTCACGTCCCACAACACGGGGGCATTGGTTGGGAGAGTAGGTCATGGAGGTCATAAATGGTCGCTGCCCTGTACCAGTGTCAGGTCCACTTAGTATACTGTACAGTGTACATCTGTTAGTGGTTACTTTCTGGAAGACTGCGTGTTTGTTTATCTGTCTCTGTCTGTCTGTCTCTGTCTGTATTTCTCAATCAGCCACTGTTTAAGTACACCTCTCGTAAAGTGACACATGAATAGTGCACAACAGAAGTAAGCAGTTCGTGGAGCCCTAAATGACGTAAAGAGACTCAACAGGTTTACGTTGCGGCAATGAAATGTAGAAAGGAGCAGCCGTGCGTCTTACCTAGTGATATACGTTTTTTGTGGTCGACACAGTAAGTGTTTTAGTCCCACCAGCGTCTAAATGGCCTCTGATTTCACGCTAATGGTGTTCTAGATGGTTTCACTAAACATCTGGCGCATTTGTTATGCTTAATGTTATGTGTTGCTATTGTTGACCTCACCTGCTCCTTCGTTTTTAGTAATGTTTTCATCTATCTTTACTTAACTTCTTCCACATTTATTGTTCTTTATGATAATGTGTTCACAGATGTCCCACTTTGACCTGTGGAACATATATATTCTTTATGGTAAAGTGTAGGTCACTGATCTCCTATGACTTTGTAACATGCATAAGTTATTCCAGTTATGTGTTGCTCGTTGACCTTCTTAAGTCTGTGCCGCATTCATGACACAACAATGTTAACGTATTTAATGTATTCTCTGACTGTCCCTTTGTCATCACTGTTGCATTATTTGTCTGGGGTGGAGCTGCTCACTTTTCTGTCGACCATCACTCACCCACTACACTGTTCGTCACATTATTCGTTACTACTGCGTTAATACTTGTATGTCCTACTAATCTCAACTTACCAACATCCTCACTATGTAGCCGCCTTCACACTACCGCTCCTACAGATACATTATTTTTATTTATTTGTTTACAGTTTTGTATCATTTTAGTGCTATGTTATGTCTTCCACTGTCCTCCCTTACAAATCCAGACCAAATTCCACGTTTGAATAAATCTTTTAAGAAATTTGCGGATTTTGTATTCTTCAGTAGTATCTTATTAATCAGCTTTGGATTTATTATTAGTTTTAGCGTAATATGGACAGCACGCCATGACACTTTAGACCACCATGTTGCTGTTTCCCTTGATGCGTATTGTATATCTGGTGACCAACAGCAGAGATGTACAGTATGTCTTTTATTACAAATTAGTTAGTAATTACGTTAGTCATCAACAATTATTGTGATGACTAATGTAATTACAAACTAAGAATACACGCTTAAATTAGTTGTGGGAGTGGAGTAAAATGTCATAACATCAAAATGCTCAATAAATAAGAGACCAGAGAAGCCATGTTTTTTCGTATACCAACAAAACCTTCTGAAGCATCACTGTAATCTTAACAAGAACAGTTCAGAAATAGTTCTTCACAAGAAACATTCTTTTACATTTTCTAAATTGTTCTCCCTCGCTTCATACAATACTATATTGCAGTTATTCCAGTATTAATATAAAAAAATATAAAAAGTTTCAGATTGTTAAAATGCCAGGAGTGTGGAGTTGATACTTGCGGTAATACTCTCGTGTAATTATTTCCTCGTCCATTAAAAGAAGATTTATTTTTCTGGGCGATATTCATGTTACCAGGGAAGGGGGCACAAGTTGACTGTTGTTTGTGAGGTGAAAGTTATTGTTGCTCTTGTGGTTGGTGATGACGTACAGCTAAATAGTGTGACATTGATTGGGGAGGAAAGAGGAGCCTTATTATTGTTATTACTATTATTATTATTATTATTATTATTATTATTATTATTATTGTTATTACTATTATTATTATTATTATTATTATTATTATTATTATTGTTATTACTATTATTATTATTATTATTATTATTATTATTATTATTATTATTATTATTATTATTATTGTTATTACTATTATTATTATTATTATTATTATTATTATTATTATTATTATTGTTATTATTATTATTATTATTGTTATTATTGTTATTATTGTTTTTATTATTATTATTATTATTATTATTATTATTATTATTATTGTTATTATTATTATTATTATTATTATTATTATTATTATTATTATTATTATTATTATTATTATTATTGTTATTACTATTATTATTATTATTATTATTATTATTATTATTATTATTGTTGTTGTTATTATTATTATTATTATTATTATTGTTGTTATTATTATTATTATTATTATTATTTTTATTATTATTATTATTATTATTATTATTGTTATTGTTATTGTTATTACTATTATTATTATTATTATTATTGTTATTATTGTTATTATTATTATTATTATTATTATTATTATTGTTATTGTTATTACTATTATTATTATTATTATTATTATTATTATTATTATTTGTATTATTATTATTATTATTATTATTATTATTATTATTACTACTACTATTTGTATTATTATTAAATATGGATAAAAGAGATTAAAGGATAAGAGGGGATGCGAGAGGGAGGATGACACAAAGGTCAGGTCGACATGGGTGATAAGTCATGAATATTATACTGTCCAGTTTGACCTTCAGCCTCGGTAACTGTGTCGGCGAAAGAGTTTACAGAAAGTCTCCACAACAGCGGAGACTATAAATAATGACCTCGTTTTCGCTCACACCTTTATTACTTCTCTCCATTTACCGCCACAGTGTCCTCTTTTACACTCAATTTATCATTAATAAGCATTTCCTTTATTTACAAGTGACAAAACAGTTCAAGGAGATTATAGAGAAATAAGGAAATCTGACGAATATAATTTAAATATATAAGGTTACATCATATTTTCTTTTAAATTTAGAGTTAAAATTAAAAGATCAAGGTAGTGTGGCAGTGTCATGCACGAGTCAGACCCACCAGTGCCCAATACACTGTGTAAATACCTGGGAAAGTTTACCCACGGCTGTCTACCACGGATACGACCAACGCAATCAACAAGTTATACTAACAACATCACACTCTATGGGCGCGATCACCACAATTACTAAGTCTTATCGACGACAACAAACTTGTCCTCATAACCATGAGTTAGACCACCCCAAGCTACAATTTTTTTTCATAGTATCAAACTCTATTTCGACTCTGATTTTGACGGAAATCTGTGATTACTGCCAAGTTATCATGAAAGATTAGAGGTCACGAGGGACTGTCCTCAGCACACATAGCAGGAGCTGCTTCGGGGAATGACGAATTAATATTACAAGTGTTTCAGCAAGGCTCCTGCTTCACTGCGTCTTTTTTATTCGTATATAAAAATTTTCTCTTCTGCAAGAAGAAAACATTTCTACGCTGTAGTGTGTACAAGGCATCCTTCGTTAAATGTCACTCTAATTCCTCAGTGATTGCTTAAATATATACTGTAAATATACTGCAGCCTCAATAACAGTGTCACGCAATAACATACTGGACACATGTTCTCGTTTGATCCACAAAGGCAAGAGTCACACACCACAACACCACCATCTAGCTGTCAGTGTTCACAACTGAGTTTCAGGGTCGAGAACCAGGCCTTACACACACCGTAGACTCGCCTTTGTTACCTTCCTTCACAAGCTTGTCTGATAGTTAATCAGACTTTGTATTTCTCCGGGGACATAACTTTTCATTTCATTCATCCACCCCGGTCTCTATCATTTTCCTGGCCCCTCTACCCTCAGTTTCTACTATAATCTTGTCATTCTTATCTATATGCCCGAAATATCTCACGGAAGGCATTTATCCCCTTAAAACAAATACCCTTAAGCCAAAAAGATGTTGCAAGCAATTGTCCTGCAAATATTACCGGAAGATACTGAGCATAAACAAACGTCTTTTGCGGTGCTCCAATGGGCCACTCGTGCTTCCTGTCAATGTATTTTAAGTTATAATATATTTGTGAAACAGACTGCGAGTGGAAGACGCTTGTAGCCGTACACTTGTAGTAGTATTGTACTGTGCATATCTGTAAGTGGGCTTCTCGTTTCAAGTGCATATTTGAAGACGAAGACCATGGCATAATCACTTTAATTTCGGTTTAATGATACAAACATAAAGTGGATGATTAACAACTTGGCTTACATATGTATAAAAATAAAAGATGTCTCATGTCGTCGTTGTCCAGCCAAGAGGCGACTCCATGTCCTTTTTTCCCCAAGACACACTGGTTGCGTCAATATGCTTTACATACATATTGCCACTATGTGTCTCTGAATGATAACTTGACCCGTCAAAGTTGGTCCTTCACCTCAGTCACAGGAAAATATTTAACACTATTTTTGTAAGACGAGGCACCAATAGACCTGACGCAAATACTGTACTAAATTCTAAGCTTTCTCTAAAGACAAATATCTAGTCACAGTTGGGTCGACTGTTGTCGCCCCGGATGCGAATCGGGGATCCTTAGGACAGGAAGCGAAAGCTGATTTCATTTGACCGCCGCAACACATGATGCTTAAGTATTGTAAAGCAAAGATAGATTTAAAACAGAAGACATTAAAGATATATTAATATCTCAAGTACACATTTTTCAGTTGTGATGTGGTTCTCTGCTACACCACTGTCACATCACATAAAAATTCAAGAGTTACACTTATTACAAGTATAGTATTTTGAGCCTCCGAACATGACCCTGGACCTCTAAAAGCTATCCAGAAGTCGTATTGAATGTTCACTAACAAGAAACCGTAAACTTCTACAGTTCGGGAGTCCCAAAATTTCTGCAGGAAGTTCAGGACTCCGACAAGTGTTTCACATGGAAGGAAATTGTTATTCACAGACTCCTTCAAGAATGTGTAAATTGTCGAGGGCTTCAAGTTCTCTCCAGAACCTTTGGAGGATGAGCTGAGGCAGAGGTCGATATTTCCAGCCTCCTCGAGACGCCGTCAGGTTGACCCGGTGTCAGAGAACCTCTCGGTTACGTTGTGATCCTTCCTGTAAGTGTTATTCTTATGAGCAATGGAGGACGCGAGGCGCTGTTAGTATTGTAGTTATTACTGGCTAACACAGGGCGGTCTCTGTGTTGGACCTTATATATAATAGAGAGTACTCGTTCAGAATTTTCCTCTCGTGTTACCTCTTGTAATACATCGCCACCGAGAAGTTCAATGTATTGTAGCTAGACACACAAGGCAGTAGGTCACCATCTGAGTAAGTTAGTAGATCATAACTAAGGGTCTCCGTTCAGCAGATAAGATATTGTACAGTAGTACATACTGTAATGTGTATGTATCACTGCTGGGTTGTTTGCTGCTAGAGACTAGAGGTTAGGATTATATGTAAAAAATACATACAGTAATAAATGAGGAGAGATTATATTGAACAATGAAATACATCAGAATATTTATGGGAACGGGACTTCGCAAATTATACTTTATTTCCCATACCTTTAGTGGTAACTGTTGGCTCAAAGAGTAAATCTAAAGGACTTAAGACAGAGTTACGAATTCCTTTACATCTTTTATTTAATGAGCGCAGGCATTAAATTTCCTATTCATATTTAAAGATGCATTTATAAATATTTCAAGGAGACGAGTTTACTTCTTTTTCAGCGATGCAACACACGTGTTAAGTCAACATCAGCTGTACCCTTTCGCATCCATTGAATAAATTCCCTTAATTAAAAAATAATTTACAATAAGAATATGCTTAATAATTTACAGATCTTCATAGTTTCTCTTAAAGAACACTTTTTGTATCATTCATTGAAGCATAACTGTCGGCCTTCACTCCCGCCTACGACTCACGGCTGTCAACACCTTCTCTGCTGCTAATCTGGCCCAGCTGACTTACCCTCACTAACTATAATAACTAAATGAAAACGCTATCCTTGAGTGTTTATTAAATAAGTGCAGAACTCGAGAGCACAATGTGAATGTTGGGAATCCTTTTAAAATTTCACCCCAGTACATAAAACAATAGCAAGGTAGTGAAGGTAGCTTACCGTCTCGTGCTTCTCAACCTCCTCCGGTTAAGAGATACAGTAGGGACTAACTTCAGTTTCCTCCTGGTGTAAATGTCTGTGTTATATATTATATTATTTTTTTCAACACAAGCTAAGAGTTAAGCTCATCCAAGACTTGGATCTATGCCAGTAAAATGAAACAGATATTGTCAGGAATCAAATTGATGGCATTTTATTTCTATTAAAGTTAGTTTTGGTAACCTAAAGTTTAAGTCCTAAACTAAGATCTACCC
>NW_024734350.1:0-27768 GCF_018991925.1 Homarus americanus | reverse complement strand
TTTTGTTTTCGCCCCACTGTAGCCATTAATCACATATAAGGTAATTGTTGCCATTTTTGGTTTTCGCTCCACCGCTGTAATTAATCACATAAGGCAATTGTTGCCATTTTTTGTTTTCGTAACTCTGCTGCCGTTAATCGCATATAAGGGAATTGCTGCCATTTTTTGTTTTCCTCCACTGCTGCCATTAATCACATATTAGGCAATTGCTGCCATTTTTTGTTTTCGTCCCTCTGCTGCCGTTAATCGCATATAAGGCAATTGTTGCCATTTTTTGTTTTCGCCCCCACTGCTGCCATTAATCACATATAAGGCAAGTGTTGCCATTATTTATTGTCGCCCCACTGCTGCCATTAATCACATATAAGGCAATTGTTGCCATTTTTTATTGTCCCTCTACTGTCATTAATCACATATAAGTCAATTGTTGAAATTTTTTGTTTTCGCCCCACTGCTGCCATTAATGACATATAAGGCAATTGTTGCCATTTTTTGTTTTCGCCCCACTGCTGCAATTAATCACATATAAGGCAATTGTTGCCATTTATTGTTTTTGCCCCATTGCTGTGATTAATCACATATTCGGCAATTGTTGCCGTTTTTTGTTTTAGTCCCTCTGCTGCGGTTAATCACATATAAGGCAATTGTTGCTATTTTTTGTTTTCTCCCCACTGCTGCAATGAATCACATATAAGGCAATTGTTGCCATTTTTTGTTTTCGCCTCACTGCTGCCATTGTTCACATATAAGGCAATTGTTGCCATTTTTTGTTTTCGCCCCAATGCTTCCATTAATCACATATAAGGCAATTGTTGCCATTTTTTACTTTCGCTCGTCTGCTGCCCTTAATCACATATAAGGCAATTGTTGCCATTTTTTTTCGTCCCTCTGCTGCCGTTAATCGCATATAAGGCAATTGTTGCCATTTTTTGTTTTCGGTCCTCTGCTGCCATTAATCACATATAAGGCAATGGTTGCCATTTGTTGTTTTCGTACCTCTGCTGCCGTTAATCGCATATAAGGGAATTGTTGCCATTTTTTGTTTTCGCCCCACTGCTGCTATTAATCACGCCTCGGGTAGTGTTTGCGCATTTTGTTTCGCCCTGTAGCCATTAATCACGCCATAAGGTAATTGTTGCGCATTGCTTTGTTTTCGTCCCTCTTCTGCCGTTAATCGCATATAAGGCAATTGTTGCGTTTTGTTTTCGCCCCCACTGCTGCCATTAATCACATATAAGGCAAGTGTTGCCATTATTTATTGTCGCCCCACTGCTGTCATTAATCACATATAAGGCAATTGTTGCCATTTTGTATTGTCCCTCTACTGTCATTAATCACATATAAGGCAATTGTTGCCACTTTTTGTTTTCGCCCCACTGCTGCCATTAATCACATATAAGGCAATTGTTGCCATTTATTGTTTTCGCCCCACTGCTGCAATTAATCACATATAAGGCAATTTTTGCCATTTATTGTTTTTGCCCCATTGCTGTGATTAATCACATATTCGGCAATTGTTGCCGTTTTTTGTTTTAGTCCCTCTGCTGCGGTTAATCACATATAAGGCAATTGTTGCTATTTTTTGTTTTCTCCCCACTGCTTTAATGAATCACATATAAGGCAATTGTTGCCATTTTCTGTTTTCACCCACTGCTGCCATTGTTCACACATAAGGCAATTGTTGCCATTTTTTGTTTTCGCCCCAATGCTTCCATTAATCACATATAAGGCAATTGTTGCCATTTTTTGCTTTCGCTCCTCTGCTGCCATTAATCACATATAAGGCAATTGTTGCCATTTTTTTCGTCCCTCTGCTGCCGTTAATCGCATATAAGGCAATTGTTGCCATTTTTTGTTTTCGTCCCAGTGCTGCCATTAATCACATATAAGGCAATTGTTGCCATTTTTTGTTTTCGCCCCACTGCGGCCATTAATCACATATAAGGCAATTGTTGCCATTGTTTGTTTTCGTTCCTTTGCTGCCGTTAATCTCATATAAGGCAATTGTTGCCATTTTTTGTTTTCGCTCCTCTGCTGCCATTAATCACATATAAGGCAATTGTTGCCATTTTTTTTCGTCCCTCTGCTGCCGTTAATCGCATATAAGGCAATTGTTGCCATTTTTTGTTTTCGCCCCAGTGCTGCCATTAATCACATATAAGGCAATTGTTGCCATTTATTGTTTTCGCCCCACTGCTGCAATTAATCACATATAAGGCAATTGTTGCCATTTATTGTTTTCGCCCTATTGCTGTGATTAATCACATATTAGGCAATTGTTGCCATTTTTTGTTTTCGTTCCTCTGCTGCCGTTAATCGCATATAAGGCAATTGTTGCCATTTTTTGTTTTCGCTCCTCTGCTGCCATTAATCACATATAAGGCAATTGTTGCCATTTTTTTGTCCCTCTGTTGCCGTTAATCGCATATAAGGCAATTGTTGCCATTTTTTGTTTTCGCCCCAGTTCTGCCATTAATCACATATAAGGCAATTGTTGCCATTTCTTGTTTTCGCTCCACTGCTGTAATTTATCACATATACGGCAATTGTCGCAATTTTTTGTTTTCGCCCCACTGCGGCCATTAATCACATATAAGGCAGTTGTTGCCATTTTTTGTTTTCGTCCCACTGCTGCCGTTAATCACATATAAGGCAATTGTTGCCATTTTTTGTTTTCGTCCCTCTGCGTGCCGTTAATCGCATATAAGGCAATTGTTGCCATTTTTTGTTTTCGTACCTCTGCTGCCGTTAATCGCATATAAGGGAATTGTTGCCATTTTTTGTTTTCGCCCCACTGCTGCTATTAATCACATATAATGCAATTGTTGCCATTTTTTTTTCGCCCCACTGCAGCCATTAATCACATATAAGGCAATTGTTGCCATTTTTGGTTTTCGCTCCACCGCTGTAATTAATCACATAAGGCAATTGCTGCCATTTTTTGTTTTCCTCCACTGCTGCCATTAATCACATATTAGGCAATTGCTGCCATTTTTTGTTTTCGTCCCTCTGCTGCCGTTAAACGCATATAAGGCAATTGTTGCCATTTTTTGTTTTCGCCCCCACTGCTGCCATTAATCACATATAAGGCAAGTGTTGCTATTATTTATTGTCGCCCCACTGCTGCCATTAATCACATATAAGGCAATTGTTGCCATTTTTTATTGTCCCTCTACTGTCATTAATCACATATAAGGCAATTGTTGCCATTTTTTGTTTTCGCCCCACTGCTGTCATTAATCACATATAAGGCAATTGTTGCCATTTATTGTTTTCGCCCCACTGCTGCAATTAATCACATATAAGGCAATTGTTGCCATTTATTGTTTTTGCCCCATTGCTGTGATTAATCACATATTAGGCAATTGTTGCCGTTTTTTGTTTTAGTCCCTCTGCTGCGGTTAATCACATATAAGGCAATTGTTGCTGTTTTTTGTTTTCTCCGCACTGCTGCAATGAATCACATATAAGGCAATTGTTGCCATTTTTTGTTTTCGCCCCACTGCTGCCATTGTTCACATATAAGGCAATTGTTGCCATTTTTTGTTTTCGCCCCAAGGCTTCCATTAATCACATAAAAGGCAATTGTTGCCATTTTTTGCTTTCGCTCCTCTGCTGCCATTAATCACATATAAGGCAATTGTTGCCATTTTTTTTCGTCCCTCTGGTGCCGTTAATCGCATATAAGGCAATTGTTGCCATTTTTCGTTTTCGTCCCTCTGCTGCCGGTAATCTCATATAAGGCAATTATTGCCATTTTTTGTTTTCGCCCCAGTGCTGTCATTAAGCACATATAAGGCAATTGTTGCCATTTTATGTTTTCGCCCCACTGCTGCCAATAATCACATATAAGGCAATTGCTGCCATTTTTTGTTTTCGCCCCACTGCTGCCATTAAGCACATATATGGCAATTGCTGCCATTTTTGTTTTCGCCGCTCTGCTGCCATTTATCACATATTAGGCAATTGTTGCCATTTTTTGTTTTCGCCCCATTGCTGCCATTAATCACATATAAGGTAATTGTTGCCATTTTTTTTCGCTCCACTGCTGCCATTAATCACATATAAGGCAATTGTTGCCATTTTTTATTTTCGTCCCTCTGCTGCCATTAATCGCATATAAGGCAACTGTTGCCATTTTTTATTTTCGCCCCACTGCTGCCGTTAATCACATATAAGGCAATTGTTGCCATTTTTCGTTTTCGTCCCTCTGCTGCCAGTAATCGCATATAAGGCAATTGTTGCCATTTTTTGTTTTTATCCCTTTGCCGCCATTAATCACATATAAGGCAATTGTTGCCATTTTTTTTCGTCCCAATGCTGCCTGTTAATCGCATATAAGGCAATTGCTGCCATTTTTGTTTTTCGCCCCACTGCTGCCATTAATCACATATAAGGCAATTGTTGCCATTTATTGTTTTTCGCTAATGCTGCATTAATCACATATAAAAGGCAATTGTTGCCATTTTTTGTTTTCGCCCTCTGCTGCCATTAATAAAATATAAAGGCAATTGTTGCCATTTTTGTTTCGCCCCACTGATGCCATTAATCAATATAAAGGCAATTGTTGCCATTTTTGTTTTCGCCCTCTGCTGCCGTTAATCACATATAAGGCAATTGTTGCCATTTTTTGTTTTTGCCCCACTGCTGCCATTAATCACATATAAGGCAATTGTTGCCATTTTTTGTTTTTGCCCCACTGCTGCCATTAATCACATATAAGGCAATTGTTGCCATTTCTTGTTTTCGCAGCACTGCTTCCATTAATCACATATAAGGCAATTGTTGCCATTTTTTGTTTTCGCACCTCTACTGCCATTAATCCATATAAGGCAATTGTTGTCATTTTTTGGTTTCGCCCCTCTGCTGCCATTAATCACATATAAGGCAATTGTTGCCATTTTTTGTTTTCGTCCCTCTGCTGCCATTAATCGCATAAAGGCAATTGTTGCCATTTTTTGTTTTCGCCCCACTGCTGCCATTAATCACATATAAGGCAATTGTTGCCATTTTTTGTTTTCGCCCCACTGCTGTCATTAATCACATATAAGGCAATTGTTGCTATTTTTCGTTTTCGTCCCTATACTGCCGGTAATCGCATATAAGGCAATTGTTGCCATTTTTTGTTTTCGCCCCACTGCTGCCATTAATCACATATAAGGCAATTGTTGCCATTTATTATTGTTGCCCCTCTGCTGCCATTAATCACATATAAGGCAATTGTTGCCATTTTTTGTTTTCGCCTCTCGGCTGCCATTAATCACATATAAGGCAATTGTTGCCATTTTTTGTTTTCACCCTTCGGCTGCTATTAATCACATATAAGGAAATTGTTGCCATTTTTTGCTTTCGTCCCTCTGCTGCCGTTAATCGCATATAAGGCAATTGTTGCCATTTTTTTATTTCGCTCCACTGTTGTAATTAATCACATATAAGGCAATTGTTGCCATTTTTTGTTTTCGCTCCATTGCTGTAATTAATCACATAAGGCAATTGTTGCCATTTTTTTTCGCCCCCACTGCTGCCATTAATCACATATAAGGCAATTGTTGCCATTTTTTTCCCTCCACTGCTGCCATTGATCACATATAAGGCAATTGTTGCCATTTTTTGTTTTCGCCCCACTGCTGCCATTAATCACATATAAGGCAATTGTTGCCATTTTTGTTCAGCCCTCTGCGCCATATATGTATTTGCCATTTTATGTTTTGCCTCTGCTGCCGTGTCACATATAAAAGGCAATTGTTGCCATTATTTGTTTTCGCTCCACTGCGGCCATTGATCACATATAAGGCAATTGTTGCCATTTTTTCTTTTCGCCCCACTGCTGCCATTAATCAATATAAGGCAATTGTTGCCATTATTTGTTTTCGCTCCACTGCTGCAATTAATCACATATAAGGCAATTGTTGCCACTTTTTTCCCTCCACTTCTGCCATTAATCACATATAAGGCAATTGTTGCCATTTTTTGTTTTTGCCCCACTGCTGCCATTAATCACATATAAGGCAATTGTTGCCATTTTTTGTTTTCATCCCTCTGCTGCCGTTAATCACATATAAGGCAATTGTTGCCATTTTATGTTTTCGTCCCTCTGCTGCCATTAATCACATATAAGGCAATTGTTGCCATTATTTGTTTTCGCTCCACTGCGGCCATTGATCACATATAAGGCAATTGTTGCCATTTTTTCTTTTCGCCCCACTGCTGCCATTAATCAATATAAGGCAATTGTTGCCATTATTTGTTTTCGCTGCACTGCTGCCATTAATCACATGTAAGGCAATTGTTCCCATTTTTTGTTTTCTCCCCACTGCTGCCATTAATCACATACATAGGCAATTGTTGTTATTTTTTGTTTTTGTACCACTGCTGCCATTAATCGCATATAAGGCAATTGTTGCCATTTTTTGTTTTCGCCCCACTACTGCCATTAATCATATATAAGGCAATTGTTGCCATTTTTTATTGTCGCCCCTCTGCTGCCATTAATCACATATAAGGCAATTGTTGCCATTTTTTGTTTTCGCCCCTCTGCTGCCGTTAATCATATATTTGGCAATTGTTCCCATTTTTTGTTTTCTCGCCACTGCTTCCATTAATCACATATAAGGCAATTGTTGCCATTTTTTGTTTTCGTACCACTGCTGCCATTAATCACATATAAGGCAATTGTTGTCATTTTTTGTTTTCGCCCCTCTTCTGCCATTAATCACATATAAGGCAATTGTTGCCATTTTTTGTTTTCGTCCCTCTGCTGCCATTAATCGCATAAAGGCAATTGTTGCCATTTTTTGTTTTCGCCCGACTGCTGCCATTAATCACATATAAGGCAATTGTTGCCATTTTTTGTTTTCGCCCCACTGCTGTCATTAATCACATATAAGGCAATTGTTGCTATGTTTCGTTTTCGTCCCTATACTGCCGGTAATCGCATATAAGGCAATTGTTGCCATTTTTTGTTTTCGCCCCACTGCTGCCATTAATCACATATAAGGCAATTGTAGCCATTTTTTATTTTCGCCCCTCTGCTGCCATTAATCACATATATGGCAATTGTTGCCATTTTTTGTTTTCGCCCCTCGGCTGCCATTAATCACATATTAGGCAATTGTTGCCAGTTTTTGTTTTCACCCCTCGGCTGCTATTAATCACATATAAGGAAATTGTTGCCATTTTTTGCTTTCGTCCCTCTGCTGCCGTTAATCGCATATAAGGCAATTGTTGCCATTTTTTGTTTTCGCTTCACTGGTGTAATTAATCACATATAAGGCAATTGTTGCCATTTTTTGTTTTCGCTCCATTACTGTAATTAATCACATATAAGGCAATTGTTGCCATTTTTTGTTTTCGCCCCACTGCTGCCATTAATCACATATAAGGCAATTGTTGCCATTTTTTCCCTCCACTGCTGCCATTAATCACATATAAGGCAATTGTTGCCATTTTTTTGTTTTCACCCCACTGATGCCATTAATCACATATTAGGCAATTAATGCCATTTTTTTTTCTTCACTCTGCTGCCGTTAATCACATATAAGGCAATTGTTGCCATTTTATGTTTTCGTCCATCTGCTGGCGTTAATCGCATATAAAGCAATTGTTGCCATTATTTGTTGTCGCCCCACTGCTGCCATTAATCACATATAAGGCAATTGTTGCCATTTTTTGTTTTCGTCCCTCTACTGACATTAATCACATATAACGCAATTGTTGCCATTTTTTTATTTTCGTCCATCTGCTGCCATTAATCACATATAAGGCAATTGTTGCCATTTTTTGTTTTTGCCCCACTGCTACCATTTATCACATATAAGGCAATTGTTGCCATTTTTTGTTTTCGCCCCTCTGTTGCCGTTAATCACATACAAGGCAATTGTTGCCATTTTTTGTTTTCGTCCCTCTGCTGCCGTTAATCGCATATAAGGCAATTCTTGCCAATTTTTTTATTTCGCCCCACTGCTGCCATTATTCACATATATGGCAATTGTTTGCCATTTTTTGTTTTCGTCCCTCTGCTGCCATTAATCACATATAAGGCAATTGTTACCATTTTTTGCTTTCGTCCCTTTGCTGCCGGTAATCGCATATAAGGCAATTGTTGCCACTTTTTGTTGTCGTCCCTCTGCTGCCGTAAATCGCATATAAGGCAATTGTTGCCATTTTTTGTTTTCGCCCCACTGCTGCCATTAATCACATATAAGGCAATTGTTGCCATGTTTTGTTTTCGTCCCTCTGCTGCCGTTAATCGCATATAAGGCAATTGTTGCTATCTTTTGTTTTCGCCTCACTGCTGCCATTAATCACATATATGGCAATTGTTGCCATTTTTTGTTTTTGCCCCACTGCTGCCATTAATCACATATAAGGCAATTGTTGCCATTTTTTGTTTTCGCCCCACTGCTGCCATGTTGATAAACTATGGAGACAATGTAGCCTCGAACACTTGTGACGGGATATGTCCAGGAAGCAATTGTTTTCCGAGTCACCAATAACTTATCTTTACTTTTACCATAATCCTCTCTAACACTGCAATAAAGTTATAAGCATCACTATATAATTCTTACCAATGAATTGTAGATATGTCATATACTCACCTAACTGCTGTCATATACTGTAGATATTTATCTGTAGCATTGTACTTCATTTATGAGGCAGGAAGAATGTTAAGTGCAATCATAGATATAAGAGACTAGTATGCAGTATATAAGAAGGTAGGGTATATTAGACAAATGAATGTAATAGATCAGTGTGTATCGGAGACCAGTGTATAATATACCGCTGTACATGGTAGATGAGTGCATATAACAGACTAATGTATATAATAGATTAGCGTGTAAAAAAAAATAATGCAAAAGAGACCAACGTATACGATAGGCTAGTGTAAATAAGAGACTAGCATGTAACAAGAGCCGTAGAAAGTTCATTTAGACATTACAACGTATCTATATATTGATGTATATTTTCAAATTATCTCACATAAGTATGACAAATAGACCACCTGACAATTAGACCCTCAGTTCGTTTCACAAGACGATTGAAAGCCATAACCCTACTTGGGGGGTTAGGTTTGGTTAGATAGGTTGGATTACTGTTCGGGTGGTTGCATAAGAACATTAAAATGAAGGAAACTGCAGCGAACCTATTTGCCCATACTGGCAGTCGCATTTACACCCAACCTCTATCGCTCATATATCCATCCAGCCTATGTTTGAAGCTATCTAGCGTATACGAGTTAATGACGATGTTTGGTAACTTATTCCACTCGTCCACTACAGTATTTCGCGCCTATATATGAAATCCTTCTTGGGATTCTATATCCATTCTATAGTACGGTGACCAGGTTTGAACTGCATAATCCAAGGAGGTCTCACAAGTGTAAATTATAGTTTTAGGATGACCTTGCTAGTCCTGTAACTAACACTCCTTTGTATGAACTCAAATATTTTGTTAGCCTTGCTTCCAGCAAATACACTTTGTTTAAGATTCCTACTTATCATTCCTCCTAAATCTTTCTCACAGACGGATTTCTCTATAACATCGTCGTTCATTTTGTATCTGGTTTCTCTGTTTACATCTGCTAGACTAAATACTTTACATTTGCCCACATTAGATTTCATCTGCATTTTTTAAACCATTCGAAAGCAAATTTAGTCCTTCCTTTAGTTTTTCGTAGTCCTCGTCAGATTTAATTACCCACCTTATTTTAGTATCATCAGCAAATTTACTTAAGTTGCAGTCTCCGCCGATATAAATGTCGTTTATATATATATATATATATATATATATATATATATATATATATATATATATATATATATATATATATATATATATAACAAAGAAGTATGTCTCGGAATCTCGGAAACTACTTTACCGATCTGTAGCGAGGATGGATGGTGTTATATGTAGTGATGATGATGGATGGTGTTATATGTAGTGATGATGATGGATGGTGTTATATGTAGTGATGATGGGTGGTGTTATATGTAGTGATGATGGATGGTGTGATATGTAGTGATGATGGATGGTGTAATATGTAGTGATGATGGATGACGTTATATGTAGTGATGATGGGTGGTGTTATGTGTAGTGATGATGGATGATGTTATATGTAGTGATGATGGGTGGTGTTATATGTAGTGATGATGGATGGTGTTATATGTAGTGATGATGGATGGTGTTATATATAGTGATGATGGATAGTGCTATATGTAGTGATGATGGATGGTGTTATATGTAGTGATGATGGATGGTTTTATATGTAGTGATGATGGATGGTGTTATATGTAGTGATGATGGATGGTGTTATATGAACTGATGATGGATGATGTTATATGTAGTGATGATTAGACAATAAAATAATAACAGTTTAATGCTAAAAAATATACTTTGCTTTACCGTTGTAGTGAAAAAATGGTGGAACTTACATACACCGTTAATGAACTATTGATGGAAGAAGAAGTTTTAGGAACTGAACAGTGAGACAATGTGGAGCCTCCCGGAGGGTGGCGTCCTACCGTGGCCTAGCGGATGAGCCGCCCGGAGCGAACAGCGGACAGTCGGTCACAGGAAACTCATCAGGAAAGGGAATCCCGTCTTAATGCTAACAGAAAGTGAACAGCGGACAGTCGGTCACAGGAAACAGATCAGGGAAGGAAATCCCGTCTTAATGCTGACAGATAGCAAACTGCAGAAAGGCCTTCTCTAGAAAATGATCAAGTGCATGAAATTCGTTTGAATCCTAATAGACAGAGAGCTGGAGGGAGAAAGAATACACAGATATTCTAAAATAGATTCGTGGTTAAGTGATCATTAAGGCATTAAAATCCTAACGTCCTACTGGAGTACCCCAAGGCTCAGTACTTGGACCTTTATTATTTATTATTTTTATTGTTATTATTATTATTATATATATATATATATATATATATATATATATATATTTATATTATATATATATATATATATATATATATATTTATATATATATATATATATATATATATATATATATATATATATATGTATATATATATATATATATATTTATATATATATAATAATAATAATAATAATAATAATAATAATAATAAATAATAATGGTCCAAGTACTGAGCCTTGGGGTACTCCAGTAGAGACGTTACTTCAATCGGATTTTAATGCCGTGAATGCTCACACGCTGTTCCCTGTCCTGTAACCACGCCCTAATCTATTTTATAATATCTCCTCCACTGCCATGAGCCTCTACTATTCTTATTAGTCTTTCATACGGGACTCTGTCGAGGGCTTTGCCTAAGTCATGATATACCACATCATAGTCGTGCCCGTCGTTCACTGATTCGAAAACCTGCTGAAAAGAATGTTAATAGATTAGTTAGACATGAAAATCCGCTAGTGAAGCCATGTTGGGAATCATTTGTCAACCTGTGCTTCTCAAGGTGATAAGAAGATAGTGATCTATCTCCCTTCTTGAAAAGCTTTATTACATTCCATACCCTTCAGGATTCTGCTATCACACCCGTCTTTAAGGACTTGTTAAAAAATTGTTAAGGGTATAATATGCTCTTCTTTACATTCCTTTAATACTCTGGCAAATATCTCATCGGGAGCTGGTGACTTATTTGGCTTTAGCCTGTTTATTTGCTAACTGAAATTATTGTTTATCAGACCACAGCCAACAGCCAAGAGAAATACAACACATATAACAGTAAGTATATGCCCTCGTGGTAACCCACATAAATTGGATAAAATCATGGTTCACCGATAGAACACAGAGGGTCAGCGTAGATTGTGTTAAATCTGAGTGCTGCTGTGTAACCAGTGGGGTTCCCCAGGGGTCAGTACTGGGCCCACTCTTGTTCATAATCTACATAAACGATCTAGATACTGGGATCAGCAGTGACATAAGCAAGTTTGCGGATGGCACCAAAATAGGCCGGCAGATTAATTCAGGGCACGGTGTAAATGCACTACATGAGGATTTAAATATACTGGAGGAGTGGTCCGAAAAAATGGGAAATGAAATTCAACACCAGCAAGTGCAGCGTACTTAATATTGGAAGAACAAATACTGTCAATGTATCCAACCTTAACAACATCAACCGAGAGAAGTCGACTTGTGAAAGAGACTTAGGGTATTTGTAAGCCCGGATCTACGGCCTAGAAAACAGTGCGTTAATGTTCGGAATAAGGCAAACAGAGTATCAGTTCATAGTTGTCATCAGTGAATGCAGAAGAGACTATAATAACTTAAAGTGAATACATATTGGCAATCGAGCTGGTAAGGACAACTGCCAGCCTATTCGTGTCATAGGTGCCACAGAGACTTTAAATTTTATTTGTTTGTGTGCTTTCTCAAGGACTGAATCTGTGTTTATAATACACCACTCACAGGGAGATACAGTGTACACAGTGATAGTTCATAGTGTCATCAGTGACCGCTGAAGTTGTAAATAACTTAAAGTGAGCGCTCACTAGCAAGCAAGCTGGAAAGGCACCGTGCCAGCTGAAACCAAGTCGTGTCATAGGTGCCACAGAGACTTTAAATTTTATTTTATGTTGATTGTGTGCTTGCTCAAGGACTGAAACTGTGCCTACAATACACCATTCACAGGGAGATACAGTGTACGCAGTCGCAGACGACAACTCCATAGGCAACAGAGAGTAGCTAAGTACTTTTTTCTCTCTTTATTTTCTTTGAAATAGGTGTAGATCTATACACAGTCTACACCCCCCCCACAACAACAACAACCATGAGTTTGGTATGTGATTACTGCAGGGAGACGTCGGATATGGAGGATGCAGGCCTAACTAATGCAACGTTTAGGAAGTTACTAACTGCCGTAAAGCTTGATGGCTGTTGCTGGTATTGCCCTGGCTGCATAGTCAAGGTGAATGAAGCGATTGCAATCCATAAGGGAACGAGTTCTCTAGGGACGAAAATAGATGAAGCAGGAGCCCTGCTGGTTGACAAACTGGAGCAAGTTGAGAAAGAGGAGCCCTGCTGGTTGACAAACTGGAGCAAGTTGAGAAAGAGATCCTTGCTAAGACTGAGGAAGTAGCTAATAGAATGGAGGTGGTTGCTAAGAGGAGCTATGCGGACGTATTAGGAGGGCCACGGGTGGGGGGGGCGGAGAGTAATGCAGAATCAGTACAGGTTCTACAGCAGATTGGGACTCTGAAAAAGTGTGTCGAAGAAATGAAAATTAACGGACCTACTGTTAGGGGAGAGGAGGAACACCAGGAACGGCTCCAGCGCAGGAACAATGTAATAGTTTTGGGAGTCCCAGAGAGCCAGGCAGAGGGAACTGTGAGTAAGGAAACACACGACAAGGTGCTGTTTCAAAATATTTGCACAGAGGTTCTGAAGATTCCAGCAACCCCTCAGGATGTGAGGAGACTGGGACAAAAGCAGGGGGTTAAGCCTCGCCCCCTCAGGATCACACTAGGGAGTGAGGAGGAAAAATGGCAAGTTATCCGGCAGGCAAAAAACTTAGCAAGGAGCGAGGCATTTCGAGATGTATTTATTCACCCAGACCGCACGGTAATGCAGAGGGAACAGCACAAGAAGCTCCTGCTGGACTTGAAGCAGAAGAGGGAGGAGTCGAGAAGGAACGGGGACAGGTGCACATGGGTTATACTCAGGGGGAGGGTAGTGGAAACAAGTGTGCCGATACAGGGCCAGGGGGCAGCAGTGCACCCTCCACCCACTCAACCCCCCACCCGGGAGGCGGCACCGGCTCAGCCTACCGGACAGGAGGGAACGAGCGCCGTGTAAACAATGAAATTTTTAACCACACCCTGCAAAATACAGTGTACTTAGCAAATGCTGCAGCTTCTGAGAATGTGGGTGGAGCGGGTTTATTACTAAGAGCAGAGACGTTACCGAGAACAAATTCTGGCTTGAATGTCATGTACACTAATACCGACACGTTCCTTGATAAGAGGGAGGAGTTTGAAACACTACTAAGAGTACACCAACCAGATATTGTAGGAGTTGTAGAACTGTTGTACAAGAACAGGAGAATCGACCCAGAGGAATGTGAGTTCAGTATTGCTGGATATGACTCATTTACGAACCTAACTCAAGAATCCTGCAGGAGGGGTGTGGTTATCTACGCTAGGCAAGACCTTAGAGCCAGCCAGGCGAGGGTACAGGGAGAGGATGTCTTTGAAGAGTCCAAGTGGTGTAAAATTAAATTAAAGGGAGGGGACTTACTTATCGTCGGGTGTATCTACAGATCCCCGAACTGTGGCCCACTAAATCAAAGGAACTTAAGAACCTTAATAAACAATGCGGCGATGCTCAACCCCAGCCACCTCCTTATCATGGGGGACTTTAACTATGGCGACATCGACTGGAGAAACGAGTCAACCCCGAATGACTTGAATAATCCTGCTACTCTTTTTGTAGAAACTCTGAGAGATAATTTTCTGTTCCAACATGTGAGAGACCCGACACATTACAGAGGGGAGCAAACACCCAAGCCACTTGACCTCATCATAACAAACGAGGAGGGTATGGTGGCCAAACTGGAACACCTTGCCCCAGTTGGCACCAGTCACCATACAGTGTTGTCATTCAGATTTAACTGTTACCTAGTTCAAGATAAGGCCAGGCCAAGGTGCAAATATTACAAGGGAAATTACAATGGGATGAGGGAAGAGATGAGGGGTATCAACTGGCCTGACTTATTAAGGTACAAGAACGCAGACACTACGCTGAATATCATAACTAGTAAAATGACCCATTTGATCGATAAATATATACCCAAGACCAAACCCAGTGCTTCTAGGAATACGAGGGGATCCCTACACATGAACCATGCGGCGGTCAACAAAATTAAGAAGAAAACCCAGAAATTCAAGACGTGGGTTGGGTCAAACGATGAGCAAGACAGGAGGATGTATGCAAGAGCCAGAAACCAAGCAAAGATAGAGTGTAGGAGGGCTGAAAAGGAGTTCCAAAGGCTGGTTGCACGCGAGGTCAAGTCAAACCCAAAGGCGTTTTACCGCTATGCAAAGTCGAAATTGAAAACGCGAGTAGGAGTATCATACCTGAGGCTTGAAGATGGTAGTTACGCAGATTCTGACCAGGATAAAGCTGAGGCATTGAACAGCTTCTTTTCCTCAGTGTTCACAAGAGAGGATGCAACTAACCTTCCTGCGTTTGAGGACAGACGGTTCGACACAGCACTGACCCACATTGTGTTCACAGAAGAGGGTATTAGAAATAAACTGTCCAGGCTAAAGGTCCATAAGAGTCCTGGACCTGACATGGTGCATCCTAGAGTGCTAAGGAGCTGTGCAACGAGCTTGCAGAGCCCCTGAAGATTCTGTTTTGTAAATGCCTGGATGAACAAATGGTCCCCAGTGAATGGAAAGTGGCTTATGTGAGTCCTATCTTCAAGAAGGGCGATAGTCACTCCACGAACAACTATAGACCGGTGAGCCTGACCAGCATAATATGTAAAGTACTTGAGAGTATTATCAGAGATGCAGCGATGGAACATCTACTACGAAACAACTTTGTAAAAGATTGCCAACACGGTTTTATGCCGGGGCGCTCTTGCTTGACACAATTGCTCAAGGTATTGGATATTTGGACCCATATTCTAGAACGGGGTGGTAATATCGACAATATTTACCTAGATTTTACCAAGGCTTTCGACAGTGTACCCCACGAAAGGCTGAAAATCAAACTGGAAGGATACGGAATTCGGGGAAATGTCCTAGCGTGGATAGAAGACTTTCTACATGACCGCAAGCAATGTGTGGTGATTAATGGCACGAAATCGTCATCTGTACCTGTAACAAGTGGGGTACCGCAGGGTAGTGTATTGGGCCCGCTGTTGTTTGTTTGTTTCATAAATGATATGCCTGACGTTGTACACTCCTCCATACAAATGTTTGCCGATGACGCCAAGTTATTTCGGGAAATTAAGAACCAAGCGGACTGTGAAGAGCTGCAGAAGGACCTCTGTGGGCTCCAGGAATGGTCGAAGGAATGGCTGCTGAGATTCAATGTCACGAAGTGTAAGAGGATGCACCTGGGGCGTACCAACGGTAAGGAGGCGTACCATATGTCCCAACGGGATGAAGAAAATGTACTAGTTGAGACTGTGTGTGAGAAGGACCTAGGTGTGTATGTTGACAATGAGCTGAAGTTCTCGGGCCATTGTGAGAAGAAGGTAAATCAGGCAAATAAATTATTGGGTCTTATAAGAAGGTCGTTCAGATATCTAGACGGTCCGTCCCTCGTGACGATCTTCAGGAGTGAAGTGCTTCCCCATCTGGAGTACTGTCACCCCATCTGGTCCCCGAGATATGCTAGGGACTGTCAGTTGGTTGAAAATGTTCAAAGGAGGGCCACCAAGCTGGTGCCTGCACTTCGGCATCTCAGCTACCCTGCGAGATTGGAGCGCCTGAACTTGCCTAGCTTATACTACAGACGGGCAAGGGGGGACCTAGTTGAGGTTTATAAGCATCTCAGGGGGCACTACTCAGTTGAGTGTCCTTACTTGGAGCTGGCGGACGCTCGCCCCACAAGGGGTCACAGCTCAAGATTGAAGAAGCCGCAAGTCCGGAAAACCGTGAGGGCAAACTTTTTCGGAGTGAGGGTTGTAAACTCTTGGAACAATCTACCAGAAAGTGTTGTGACGGCACCGAGTGTGAGCTCTTTCAAGAGAAGACTTGACCAACACTGGAGCGGGTTCAGGTACATTCAGGAGCCGGTGCATGCCCAGTATTTGCCAACAGTGCGTGACAGAGACGTGACCGATCGCCCGGGCGGCTAGCGAGCCGACCTTTTGGTGAAGAATATAAAGGAAAAGAGTCGTGACCGATCGCCCAAGCGGCTAACAAGCCGATCAGTGGCGAAGAGGATAAAAGTAAAAAAAAAAAAAGTAAAAGTTTATATCTAGAAGTGTAAGTAACAAGAGTGCAGAGGTCTTATTGCAACTATATCTTGCGCTAGTCAGGTCGCACCTCGATTATGCGGTTCAGTTCTGGTGCCCCTATTATAGAATGGATATAAATTCACTAGAGTCGGTGCAGCGAAGAATGACAAAAATGATTCAGGGACTTAGAAACCTTCCATATCAGGATAGGTTAAAGAAACTTAACTTGCATTCCCTAGAAAGATGAAGAGTGCGGTGAGAAATGATAGAAGTATTTAAGTGGGTGAAAGGAATCAATAAAGGGGATGTAGATAAAGTTCTTATAATATCCGAGCAGGATAGGACTCGTAGCAACGGATTTAAGTTGGATAAGTTTAGGTTTAGGAGGGAGATAGGATGGAACTGGTTCACAACACGGGCGGTGGACGAGTGGAACAGGCTTAGCAACTTGTGGAAAGTTTTAAAAGGAGGCTAGATAGATTCATGGATGATAGAGAGTGGTATTAACCTCGACAGGAGCTGCCATGCACAGGCCAACCGGCCCAACCGGCCTATTGCAGACTCCTCATTTTCTTATGTTCTTATAAATTGACACACCCTACAGTGACAGCAAGGCCTGTCCCAGGAGGGCAAGTCCACTAAGTACTTAAGTTAACTGTGTGATATGACCGTGTTTAAGCATTTGGTGGAATATAGGCACCCTGGAACCTGATGCCTTCCTCAGCATTTGAGGTGGAGGGGGGGGGGGGTGTTTTTCCTTCAGTTGTTGTAATGTCTCTTTGTTTATTGGCAGCACACCTCCGGAAGATTCCTCTGTGAGAGATCTTACCGCCGAAGGCACTTTTCCCACAATTATCTTGTTATCAAATTTTCTGGCAATATCTTCAGTGGCTTGCTTTCAGTTTTCACTATATTTCAATCTCTGCTACAGTGTTCTTGAGTCAATTAGGGGATCAACAAGAGCCCCGTTCTGCCACATTGTCTGTCTTCTCTTCATTGCAGCTTCCTTTTCCTTGCACTTACTTCTTGCGTGTGTTTTCTGGCAGAATAAATGAGTCATTTTTGTCAATATCTGGAGAGCTATTGGGGCAAGGGAGCTGTCATGAGTGTAATATTGTATGAGTCGAGTCACCGCCGGGATCATTTCTATGGTGATCCCACATTTTGGCTGTTCAAAGAGGTTAATTGGAGACAACTTGACAACTTCTGAGTAGGTTTCCTTTACCCACTTCTCTGCATCTTCCCTCGACATGCCTCGTGTACATCTGCTAGTGTTGGAGCAGCATTTCTTGGCACTACATATTCAGACTGTTTGGACTCACTGCTATCATTCACCATATCTTCAGGCGGTGTTGTCCGGGCGATATCCTCTGTGTCCTCCCGTGACGGGTCCCTGCCCAGGAGATTCTGCCAGTTGTTCCCCCTCCTGCCTCCCACACAACACAGGCGATTTCTCACACACTCACAGTGTGTGCAGTTTTTATTCCGGCTAGAACAGATGCAAGGACAGTTATCCAGCATAATGCTCCACACTTCAAGCAATAGAAATGTCTACCACTGATATCTGCTTTGGTCTCTTATGAAAAGGGCCAGAGAGGCGACAGGTTGGCCAGCAGTGCCCAGGTAGCAGAGACATATGTGCATGGGCATGGGTGTGTAGGCCACCCCTTGGAGGTGTGGACAACAATCTATTCAAATCGCAATTATATTCTGCGAGTCGGAATAGTCACACCTGGCTCTTATTTATATATCTATGGCAAAAATTATCACAATTTCTATGGTCAGGGAGGAAATTTTGCTATATTACAGGAGATTTCAACCTTGATCTATTAAAATCAGAAAACGACACCTCAGTATTAGACCTTCTTGCAACCTGTCATTCTAAGTTCTTCTTCATCACTATAACCAGACCCACTAGAGTAACTGCCACCTCTTCTACTGTGATAGATCATATCCGGACTAACAACACTCCTAACAATCTAGCAAGCGGAATTCTTTATAACAACATCTCAGATCACTTTCCAGGTTTTGTCTTGTATAAAACAGCCACAAGACCTGAAAGGTCTAGTAGAGTCTATGCCTTCAACAACCCTAACGTGAACAGCTGCAACTTGTCGTGCATTGTGAATGCCTGCTTTGATAAATGCTTCCCCCTCATGATTACATCAGTGAAAACTACATCCATTTCCAAATCCTATATCACAAGCGAAATCAATATAATGACAAAAGAAAAAACACAAACTCAAAAGGAAATTTGCAAAAAGACCCATAACTTTCGGTCATGCTTACCGAAGTATCAGAAATAGAGTAACTCAAGCAGTTAGAAATGCAATGCCAGACGCAGCTATTATTCAAATAAGCTCCAGTCAGCATCTGCCGATAGAAAGAAAACATGGAATATCATAAATTATATTCACAACATGAACACTCAGCCTTCGGCCCCCCATTCAGCTTGTTTGATAAATGATTCAGTTTTAACGAACCCTCCCTCATTGCCAACCACTGCAATGTATATTTTATTAATGTTGGCAAAAATCTAGCAGAGAGTATCCCTGATCACCACGAGGAATTTATAATTTACCTGCAAAACAGACAGCAAAATGAGCTATTCTTCTCTCCTGTCACAGCAGATGACTTATATTACTGGCAATCATAAAAATCTCCAAAGACGCAGCAGCAGGCGAAGACGATATACCAATCAGCATCATTAAGAAAGTAGCCCACTTATTACTACCTGTTTGATGGCAGTTAGTTCACAGTCGGTATTTTCTTGGACCTCTCTAAGGCCTTTGATACTGTGACCATAGGTAGTAAGCAGCTACCAAACAGGGAGGTACTACCGCCTGGGAAGATATTGGAAGCATACTGTATTGTCTAATGGTAGACCCTGCTGCCATATGACATCACGAAAATTGTGACCAAGTCCCAGGTTGCTGATCTGACTTCTGCCTCATTTACACACAATTGCAGGGTCTCAATTGTTTCTCTTACTTTGACAACACAACATACACATATTGTTTCTCACTATTGATTTTTCTTTCATTTTTGCATTTTTATATAGTTCTTTATTATTATTATTATTATTATTATTATTATTATTATTATTATTATTATTATTATTATTATTATTATTATTATTATTATTATTATTGTTATTATTACATTTTTGCACCCCAGGCCCCGATGTGGGTCAGTGACCTGTGCCCGGGTTGGCTAATCCCCGTGTAAAAAAAATAAATAAATAAATAAACTTTCAAAGCCTGAACATTACGGCATTGGGAGCCGGTCCAACAATTGGTTTACCTCATATCTGTCCAACAGGAATCAGTATGTCTGGTATAATATTCACCAATCCGACTCCTCGCCAATCTTCTATGGCATCCCCCAAGGTTCCATTCTCGGTCCAGTACTGTTTTTCTTGTTCATAAACGATATAGTCCACGCCAGCACACTCATAAAATATCACTTATTTGCACACGACAGTAATCTCTATGCCAGCAACTCAGACCTCCATTCCTTAATGAGAACTATGAACATTGAATTAACTGAAGTCAGGACCTGGGTAATGCACAATAAACTGACCTTAAACCTCGAAAAAACCAACGACACGATCTTTCACGGAAGGAAAAACTTACCCCAGACTTGGACCCACTGTTCCTTTGGTAATACAGTCCTAGCGAACAAAATACTAAATTCCTCGGAGTTAATGTTGATGAGAAACTTAACTGGAGAAACCACATGGAAGCCATGCACAGTAAAGTCAATAAACAGTGCCGTATCCTGTATCACACTCGACAGTCACTCTCTCTCACTGCAATGAAATAAATCTATTATGATCTTGTTTACCAACACCTGGTACACTATCACACACTATAGAGGGCTTCTGGCTCTTCAAAATCGCACCCCTGATTACTGCACAAAAGAGAGTTGTGCGGACAATGACCTTCTTGAAAAAAAAAACTGATCACACTGACGACCAATTTGCTAAATTAAAAATTTTAAATTTGAGGATATTAACACCCATTGCCGTGCCCTATTTTTTTTACAAATGCTTTTTTTTTACACGGGAATTAGCCCACCCGGGCACAGGTCAAACGACCCACAACGGAGCCTGGGGGGCGAAAAAAAAAAGAACGGAAAGAAATTGAAAATATAGGAAAAAAAAAGTTTATACTGTATTAATCTACACCACGAAGATGCCGGAAAACCAGCTTTTTAAAGTGAGACAGATTGTAAGAGCATAGAAACAGAGAAGAAGGCAGAGCATTCCACAGTTTGGCTGTGTGAGGAAAGAAGGAGGTACTATAACTTGTTATTCTCTTGTGACCGACATCCACAGAGAAACGGTGGGCACAGCGGGCAAGACGTGTGTTACGAACCCACGGCCTTGCCGGCGGTACACAGGATGCCAAATCCACCGAACATTGCCCGTTAAAGTACCTGTAAAAGAGAGAGTGAAGCAACATTGCGGGGAAGAGAGATTGTCGACTAAAGGAGGAGAGTTAATAAGACGAAATGCCTTTGATTCCACCCTATCTAATAGTTGGACAGAAGAAGAGCCACCCCAGATATGAGAGCAGTACTCCAAGTTAGGACGAATGAATCCCTTATATACTTGGAGCAACTGCTCAGGAGTGAAGTGACTGCGACATCTGTACAGCATTCTCAACTTTCGGGAGGCAGCCTTAGTTATACTAAGGATGTGTGATTTCCAGGACATATTGGAGGAAATGGTGAGGCCTAACATATTTATTTCAGAATTTGGGAGGATGATAGCGTCCTGAAATGTAATTGGTGGGAGATCGTCTAATTTATAAAGTGTAATTGGGAAATATTGAGTTTTATTACTATTGAACTTAACCAAGTTTGTACCTCCCCATTCAGAGATGCTGCACAGATCCGCGTTGATAGAAGTAATGATATCAATTCTAGAAACAGATCTAGTTTGACAGTTAGGAGGAAGGGAAAAATGTGAGGAAGAGTGAAGAGTAGAATCATCAGCGTAAGAATGGAAAGAATTAGTTGTAGTGTGAAGTAAATCATTGATAAAAAGAAGGAAGAGAGTTGGTGAAAGAACAGAACCCTGTGGGAGGCCACTACTGGTAGAGAAAGAGCGAGAAATCGATCCCTCGACAACAACTGCCATGGATCGGTTCTCAAGGAAGCTAGAAATGAGAAAACAAAGTGGGGGAGAGAAACCAAAAGAGGGAAGTTTAGATAGCAAAGACTTGTGCCATACCCTGTAAAATGCTTTGGAGATGTCGAGGGCCACGACAAAAGTTTCCCCATAATCCCTAAGAGAGGATGACCAAAGATGGGTGCAATAGGAGAGCAGATCACCAGAAGATCTCGCCTGGCGAAAGCCATACTGGTGATCCGACAAAAGAGAAAGGCGTTCAAGGTGACGGAGAAAATGGGAGTTCAAGATAATTTCGAAAATCTTAGAGAGGGATGGAGTTAGGGCAATGAGGCGATAGTTAGAGGGATTAGAATGGTCACCCTTCTTCGGGATGGGCTGAACCAAGGCATGCTTCCGAGAAGAAGGAAAAGTTTGGGTTTTGAGGCAAAGGCGAAAGAGGCGAGCAAGCACAGGGGCCAGGGCTTCAGCACACTCCCTCAGAACACGAGGGGGTATTCCGTACGGTCCATGCGCCTTACTCACATCCAACCTGGATAACACACCGGTAACCCTGCGAGTGGAGATTATAGGAAAGTGCATAGGTTCAGTAGGAGGTGCAGGGGTAGGAGGGATAAAGTGGGAATCGTCTAAGGTGGAATTAGAGGAGAATCAGGTGCCAAAGAGGTTGGCTTTGTCAGGGGGAGAGTTGGCTATAGAGTTATTGGGACGGAAGAGGGGAGGAAAAGAAGGTGTGCAGAAGTTGTGACAGATGTTTTTAAATAAGGACCAGAAGGATTTACTAGAGGAAGAATTAGTCAGGACAGCGGACTTTCTTTTAATAAAATTCCGCTTGGCCCTACGAAGAATAGCCTTACAACGATTCCTAGAAGTAATAAAAGAGGAGTGGGTAATAGGAGGAGATAGTTTCATAGATCGATATGCCCTATAGGGGGCAGGGAAAAAACACTTTTATTTGAGTTGCAGGCTGCACTTTTCAGGCATCGTTTGTATTGCTGTAACAAACACCTGTGCAAAATTTCATGCCATTTCATGCATACTTACCCTGCCGCATCGCGAACGACTTTTTGTCAACTTTTAGTGTATACCAAAAATTAGGTGTCATTTAATGTTTTCCAGGATAATGATAAATTTTACATGGGTGACATCGATTTAATTCACATGTTATTTTACAGGTACACCGTATAGAAAATCATTACAAGTTCATATTGAAATTCTTTTTTGTGCGGAACCTTGGCATCATTTTCCTAGACAATAATCTTTGCCTAATATATCCATCTCTCGATTCGTATCCCGTCACTTCAGTGCAAGCTTCAGTCATCACTTTTATGCCTCTCTCGACCGCCTGAGTGCTGTTTGGCCACTTGGGCACCACTAATGGTGTCTCAAGAATGTCATTAACCTGTAGATTTGACAGAGAAGCAATGTAAGGAGGCTCAGTCTTGAGTTCATTCCTCCAGTTAATCATGGAATGATAGTTTTTTGCTTGCCACTTTAGTTTCGGAGTCACCACCTTTCTCATGTTGACTACAGGAGGCACATCCTCATTCCCATCTCCATCTTTACCCTCCTCATCAGTATAGTTTAACAAATTCTCGTCAACAGCAGCATCAGAATCTTCCTCCTCCTCTTCAGATCTGCCAGTGCATTCTTCCTTTTGCTGATTCTCCTCTCTAATTTTTCTTATCATTGAGACAGCTTTTTCTCTAACAGTCATGTCCTCATCTGCACACATACCAAGAAGAAGTTGATCTGTGTGGGCGAAGTATGCATTTCTCTGGACAGCCTTCTTCACTATCGTCTCCTCCTCACTATTCAGGTGTTTCATATATAGCAGGGACTGGAATACGTTCCTTGAGCCGTGTGTTACGTAAGGGTGTATCTTGATGTAAAACCACATTGGAGCACTGAACTTTATTATTGTAATGACAATTCTTTTCAACTCATGGCTGGGTCTTGATGTTGCTACATACAGCCTGAGGATTCTACTCCATAAGGTGTTCCACCTTGACACACAGGGAGGACCTGGCTCAATAGCAGCCAAGTCATCTTCAACAACACCTGTGATAACTCCTTTACAAATCCTATACAGGTATTTCTGATCCCAGGACAGATCTTTCTCCACTTCATCATTAAACACAGGGAAATCAGGGAAACTGACTGGCTGGAAGGCGACAACTGGAAGCTCAGACAAAGACTCCTTGATCTGCTTTCCAATGGGACCACGCCAATGCTCAGGACCACTTGGTTTACCATCATAGTGATAAAAAACTGCGCGGAAAGGCAGCTCATTTCCGTGAAGCTGACATATGAAATAATGGAGCGGGTGACCAAGTAACATTTCAAGATGATGAATGACTCCATTTTCTGATCCTACATTTACATTGGTTCCATCACAACCAACACACACAATGGGCTGCTGGGTTAGATTTTTCTCCACCAGAAACTCGTGAATAGTTTTGGCAATCTGCTTTCCGTGTCCAGTCTTGGGAGTCACATGTGTGAGATATTCATTGCCAGGCTCAACCATGATGACATAATGATCTTTCACCATCATCCTCGAACTCCATTTCTCGGTCTTCTCATTCTTTATCATCACACGAGTGGCGGTCTTCTTACCATCAAAATAGAGTGACGTCAAATTATCTAAACTAGCCATCTCAATTTCTTGCCTCTTAAATCGGTATTTTTGTCTCGCATCCCGCAGCTTATGTGGTCCAATAACCTGACTCTTGTCATCCTTTGTGATAATGCCATAGTCAGTTAAGGTGGCAGTAGCAATGGCAGCTCCAGCATAATCACTAACCAAGTATCGGTCACAAGCGGCAGCCAGTGTAGGGAGTCTTGTCCGGTTCTGTGAACTGGTGTCTGTCAGAGCCCTTGGATCAGGGACAAAATCAGCATCAGTATTGACGAGAGGAATATCTCTTGAATCATCTGAATTATCTAACTCTATCCGCATCATGCTTCTCTCTTGCCGTCACTCTGTCCCACATCTTCGTCACTTTCATGTCAACCCTTGCAATATTCATCTTCCTATCACCTCGCTGGTCAAGGAGAAACTGCACCTCACGTTTAGGAACAATTACATGCCACTCCTTAACTATATGAAAAAAAAGTTGATAAACACTGAACAGAACATTGCACCGCCAGAGCGGCTGTTTGGCTAGTACTGTAGGTAAATTTAAAAATTTCAGTAGAAAATGCGGCAGACTAAACCTCGACATATCAGCTTCAAATTTGGCATGGAGTCTTAGATATGTATAAGGAACAATGCCTGAAGAGTGCAGCTTTGAGCAAAATTTCACTGCCCCCTAATGCCCTATCTCTCACCCTGCAAGCAAGGGAGCAGGAGCGATCAAACCATGATTGTAATGTGAAAGTTTTAGAAGATGGGATAAATGCACTCATACCGCCCTGTATAACCCCAGCAATGCTGTCAGCACATACCGAGTCATCCCGAGTGGAAAAGCAACATTCATCCCAAGGATAGTCGGTGAAGAATTCTCGCAAGGATTGCCAGCTTGACCTCCGATAGTGCCATAGTTGACGTTTAGAGGGGGGTGGGGGAGGTGGTCGTGCCCAGTTTGATTTGATAGAAATAAGGTTGTGATCAGAAGACCCTAAGGGGGCAAAAATTGAGTATGAATAGTGTGAGGGGTTAGAGGTAAAACAAAGATAAAGAATGTTAGCAAGTTGATCGTGTCGATCAGGAACGCATGTAGGGTATTTGATTATTTGTTCCAAATCATTAAGTAAGGAAAAAGAGAGTGCCTCAGCTTCACCTGGGTCATCCCTTGCAGAGCCAAGCCACTCTCTGTGATGTACATTGAAATCCCCTAGGTAGAGGATCTCGGTGTTGGAGTGTGTGCATACCAACGACTCATGGCAAGAAGTGAGATAGTCAAAGAGTTCGAAATAGTTGGTAGAGTTGGGAGAACAGTATAGGAAACAAAGAAAAATAGTCACAGTAGATAGAGATATTGTGAGCCAGATGACATCATAAAGGGGATATTCAAGATCCGTGGGTCGGGCTATAGGTGTACGTGTGTTGCAGTAGGCGCATACACCTCCCTTAGAACGGAAGTAGGTATAAAGGGTGTAGTTAGAGACTTGAAAAGGTTTGGGTGAAGCTGCTTTGGTCAGTTGAAGTTCGGAGAGTAGTAAGAGGTCGGGGGAAGAGGTTGATAGATGGAGCTCCACAGAAGAAAAATTGGATCTCAGGCTGCAAATGTTGGAAAAATGAAGTGTGAAAAAAGCCGATCCTCCAGCAACCGCGGTGGCGTCAGTTGAGGCCCCAGTAGCTTCATGATGATCAGGTCGGCCATGGGGTTCACAACCTTCCCGACCAGTGGGACCCATCCGAGAAGGCCCCGCTTCAGTATTAATATCAACTGACATAGGAGAATAAAATAGAATGAATAAAACAGATCAAGAATGATTACGGTTTTATTTGTGGTGTTGTCAATAGTAAGAGAGACAGTTGAGACCCTGCAATTGTGTGTAAATGAGGCAGAAAGATAGATCAGCAACCTGGGACTTGGTCACAATTTTCGTGATGCCATATAGCAGCAGGGTCTACCATTAGACAACACATTATGCTTCCAATATCTTCCCAGATGGCAGTACCTCCCTGTTTGGTAGCTGCCTACTACCTACTACCTACAGCTGCATTTTACCAAATCCAGCTCGTATGAAACACGAGGTACCATATATACTTCATTTTTAGTCCATACAACACGCTGACTAAAAATGAAGTATACATGATACCTCGTGTTTCATACCAGCTGGATTCGGTAAAATGCTACTGACATCCACATAAGCGGCACGGGCAGTTCCCAATGGGAGGTTCACGGCGCCATCAGCTCGATGAATAGGCTTTGTGTGAAATATAACATAGTCTAGAACTGCTTTTAGTGTCCTTGTGGCATGGTCAGTTACATTCCCTGGTCCCACGTAGTAGGTCGAGGGTTCGAGTCCTGGCTGGTGAGGTCGTTGATTATAATCAACATATAATTATATGTTCAAAGTCCTCGTGTTATATAAATTAAAAATGAAGTGTGTGTATATATATATATATATATATATATATATATATATATATATATATATATATATATATATATATATATATATATATATATATATATATATATATATATATATATATATATAATTTATTAAAAGTGCCATACTTATTTTAATATATACTGACATAATATAATTTCCAGCATTTATTTTTCACCTGTTCAGCTATTGATACTTTAATTATTTTAAATATAATTTATATCAATTTCCTGTAAATGGATGGACAAGGTTATTATTTTGGTTTGTATCTAAATAATTTTTCAAACCTTAGACATAGAAAATGCGGTCATTTTGTTTTTTCCCAAGGAGTATAATAATGTTCATAATTTTCAAACTACAAATATGATAGTTTTATAATAATGTTAATGATGTCATAGACACATCTTTTCAAACTGCATATTTTAATGATGTCATAGACACATCTTTTTGAAAATACAAATATGATAGTTCTACAGTATATTATCACACTGAAAATTTTCAGCCATACAATGGTAGAACCCTTCACAACTCAGTACCATTGCTCTCCGCAAAAAATGAATGTTTCTTTGAAGAGTCTCAAGCACCACACACTCATTCATCCAGCGTGATTATCGTAGCAAAAGTTGTACATTGCTAAGAAGGTGCGTTCTTAAACACGTAGTA